>NW_006207768.1:1149139-1196007 GCF_000334495.1 Tupaia belangeri chinensis
TTGGAGCATGATAAAGTCTGGTGTGGGTTTCTCCCCCTGCAGTACTAAGCTCATTTGTATTCTCCTGCAGCCAAGACCCAGTCTGGTGACACCTGCACTTCCAAATCATGAGCTGAGTAAACGGCTATTTCTTTATAAATCACCCAGTCTCATATGTTTCTGTTAGTCATACAATGATCATCAATCATTTACAATGTTCTCACCCATCCCTAATTTGAGAACATAGAAAAAAGAAACCACTCCCCACCCAAAAAAAAAAAAAAAAACAACTGAGAGAAAATACAAAGCTCTTGTATCATTGTCATCCTAATAACTTATCTTAAACGTTAAGCAAATGACATATCATCATAACAAAGGTGACTTGTATAAACAGATTTGGACGCAATTCTACTCAGTCTTGGGAAGCACGTACTGCCATCAAGGCAGCAGAGGGGCTCAGCTCTTTGCTCTTGAGCCTGTTCGGAATGAGTCGGCCCGTCTGTGTGGTGGCCGAGGCTCAGGACTGGGAAAGTACCAGCTGGCCTGAGGACTCGGCTCTGGGGTTCTGTCACAGAGCATCTACTGTGCTGTCGAATCACCTGCAGCGAGAGATCTCTGTTTCTGCAATCTTCAGGAATACCACTCACATCTTAGTGACACCTGGCCTCATGGGCACCTTCCTATGGGACGGGGGTGTTGGAATATGACTGTATCGCTCTACCAGTAACTTCTGTCTTAGCAGCGATGGCGACAAGTCTGACATCTGGCCAAAGAAATACTACAGGACTTTTTCACTTTTTAACAGTGACTTAAGAAGATGTACAGGGCCAGCTCTACAGTGGAGTGGTTAAGTGCATCGGGAGCCGGATCCCAGCTGGCTGATCGCAGTTGGAATCCTGGCTTTGACCACTTGAAAAATACTCTGGGCGTAGGTGCACGTGCGTGTATGCCCCAAATCCTGAGGAGATGGAGAAATGGAGGAAAACTGATTGCAGTGTGACTACGTCCCACTGGGAGATGCTTTCTCTCTCTCTGACGAGTGCTCACATCCTCCAAAAGAAAAAAACAATCCACATATGCAATAACAACCAAAAATAAATAAATAAAGACATTTATACACATCCGATTTTAATGCAGAATTTCCACAGCAACATATTACTTACTGTTTAATGATCAGTAACTTAGAGGCCAAAAAGGAATTGCGTAATGTTGCTCAGTGTTAGACTGTGGGAACCTCGTTCTTATATAAAATATTACGATCTTGAGCCCATCTACCATGGGTTAATGCCCATTCTGGGAATTGATGTTATATTCCTTAACGAAAATCATTCCTGGAGTGCAAAAAATAATTTATTGAGACAAAGAATCATAAAAGAAGTCGAGTGTACTAATCCGTGGATTAAAATATCATTTAAAGAACTCTTTCTGACTTAGAGTTCATGGGAGAAATGATTTCCTGAGTCTCGTTCTCCACGAGGACAGACAGTGACAAAAGCCAGCATCCCCTCTCTTTCACACTTACACGGTATCACTCAGCCCCCGTCAGTCCCGCACCATCCTGCGATTCTTGAAAAGGGGCTCTCCTGCAAAATTCAAGCTCACTCATTTAGCACGTTTCCAAAAGTTCATAAGCAGAGGTTATGTTGGATAAGCAGAGGTTTCGATTTCACTGAAATGCGGAAAGTGGGATCCGGGAATCCTCCTCCGGCTCTTAGGCCAGGCCTGGAAAAGCCCGCATGGGCCTGTCGGTGGAACTGTGTCAGTTGCTGTCACTGGGAGTTCCGAAGCATGTTACAGTACGCCTCTGAACTCCGGTGCACGGATGGCTTGTTTTTCCGAAAGGCAAGAAGGCTGGCATTACTGTGTAAGCAGAGGAAGTTGACATGATCTCATTTGGGGGCCTTTCTCTGTTCGCGTCAGGGGAATCGGGCCCTGCAGAACGGTTCGCCTTTCTCTCCGCCACACATGGTTGTCTGCCTAATTTTCCTCATTCTTAACCTTTGCCTCCTCTTTGGAATGAAGTGTGAAATGCTGCCCAGACTGCATTCTTTCTGTATATCTTCTTCACAATCGTCAGAATGAGCAGGGTTAAAGATGTTTGCACACCCAGAAAATAATGCCGGCACTCAGGACCAGGCCTGAACGGCAAACCAGCGGTGGGAAGGGGCTCTACACATCTGTGGGTTTAGACAAGAATCCTTGCTTCTGTCTTATACAGGATACCTGGGAGCGACCCACAGACATGTTGTCTAATGTAAATGAATGAGAAAAATATTTTGTAATGGATAAAAATCCCCAAAGCAAACACTTTCAATAGTACTAATTGCTTGGAATCAAAGCTTCACTTTAAAACTGTTTTAGCAGGGCTGGTCCCGGCATGGTGATTAAAGTACTCACATGGTTGATTATAGTTCGAGTCCCAGACCTGGTAGCTTGCTTTCTCACATTCCCTTTCTCTTTCTCTCTGGTCAACTTAAAAAAAAAATAATAACAAATAGAATGGAGTAAATCATTACTGGGAGGAAAAAAAACTGTTTTAATACAAGTGGAACATTACTGAATAATATTGAAATCTTTGTGGGCACCATCAGGTGGTGTGGTGGTTGAAGTGCTGGTGTCGCGCATTGCCGACTATGTGGTTCAAGTTCTGAACCTAGTCACTTGAAAATCACGCCAGGCCCATGTGCCAGCATGCCCATCATCCCAGGAGGAGGATGAAGGAGAGGAGACTGTTGCATGGTCATCCCCTCGGGAGTGTGTGGGGTGATTTCTCACTTTCCTTCTCTTTGGCAAGTGCATGTGCCCTATGGCAAAAACAAAAGCAAAAACAAATCTTTATGAAATAATCATTTAATTTGCTATATTTTATATGGTGATGTTCTAAGTTCTTTTTTTTTTTTTTGAGAGGTTTTTGCTATAGGGCGCGTGCGCTAGCCAGATAAACAGAGAGAGACATAGAGACAGAAAGCGAGAAATCACCCCCCAGGAGGGATGGCCATGCCGCAATCCCTTCTCCTCCATTCTCCTCTTGGGATCTTGAGCACGCACGCACACGTGCCCGGCGTGAGTTTAAGCCACCGGGTCCGGGACTCGAACTGCGGTCTACTACATGGGAATTCAGCGACATAGCCATTACGCTAACTGCTGGTCCCAGATGTTCTAAGTTCTTATTCTTTCCATTGCTGTGCATATTGAAGAATTATGAGAAATTCTCAGGGCCAGCAGGTGGTGTGGTGGTTAAGGCAGCTGGACTCCTACATGACTGACCATGGTTCAAGTGCCAGATCTGGCAGCTTGCTTTCTCACTGTCCTTCTTTCTCTCTGGTCAACCTTAAAATAATAATAATAACAATAAAAGTAAAATAAGATAATGTCAATGAATAAAATTAAATAAAATAATTCTTTAAATTAAAACAAAGAAAAAAAGAATTATGAGCAATTCTCTAGATAAGATTATCCTGGTAAGGGCAGGGATTACACTTGACTATGTGTAGCCAATAATTACAGATGCATTCCCTCGTGTCACTCACACAATATTTAAGAAGGTCTCTGTCGTTGCCTCACTGGACAGACCTACTGGTCAGAAAACATTTGATTGTTAATGATCTACTTAAAAAGAGAACGAACCAGCTTTGTTTCTAAATGTACGGTGCAGACATCAGTGGGCACACTTACTTGTAATATTCTGTTACTCATTTCCCACTTCTCATTCTCAAGGGAACGAAAAGGAAGCAACCACCATCTCTATGAGCACGTGAGAATAGCCCACGGAGGTGAGGCCTGATGATTCGCGTACCAGAATTGCAACTCGGAGAAATGTGGCGCATACCTCCTTCCTCCTGTCACCTTCTTCTTCTGACCATGTCACCATGCAGGAACCCAAGGACAAAATCATCGTGGAACTCATTTTCATTCTATGCTGTGTGACTTTGCCAGCTTAAGGCCTTCTGGGAACCTCCAGAGCACGCTGTGCCCCCATGGGATCTGTCAGGAACAGACACTTGATTTTTTCTTGTGTGTGTGTGTGTGTTTAAATGCTAGAGTGCAAGTACATGAAAGGAAAGAGAGAGAGAGAGAGAGAGAGAGAGAGAGAGGATTGCCCAGGGCCTAGTCACCCCACAGTCCTTTTTCCTCCAATTCTTCACCTTGTCAGGATTCTGGGTATTTAAGCCTGTGCCTGACATGTTTTTCAAGCTACCTGTGCTGGGATTTGAACCCTGGTTGGAGAATTAGGATCTGCCTTCCCCTGCACAGTGCTGATGACTGCGTGGCAGGGCCAGTTCATATGTTCTCCAAAGGGTCCACTAGCTTCTTTTCAGAGGTTCTAATCCTTTTCTTTGATAATTCTATCATAATATTAATAGCATTCTTTGATAATTCTAACATAATATTAATAGCATTCTTTACCAAAATTATTCCAACCAATGGTATTTTTAGTTATTTTTTTAAATTTGTTATCACCATCCAGTCTCTTTTATAGTAATTTATTTTTGCATGAGTCTGTATTATGGCATATGATGTTTTCTACACTCGACACAGACACATTGTTGCATTTTCTATACAATCTTCAACATTATTATTTAAAATAGTGTATAACCAGTTCATGAAACGAATGGCCTTCCACTTAGCTAAGAATTCCTCCCTTTTATGAAATCAGTTTCTCCTTTCTTTCACGAGTATCAGTAATGCTATTCTATGGTAAAACTGTTTAATAGGTGAGTCCTATTGCTCTATATTATACGTAACAATGCAATATTTAAATCATGAGTTCCCATCCCTTTCTTCTTATTTTTAAAATGTCCTGAGGCAAGAGACCCAAAATGGATATGAACACTGCTTAGCTCCTTCATGCTCATGTCAAATGTTCTCCAAAATGGCTGTGCCAATGTATACAGCAGCGACGAGGGATGGGAATTACACACTCTTTATATCCACTTCACGGTGCAGCCTAAGGAAAGAGCCAGATGGGCAGCTCCCACGCTCCATGATGGAGAGAATATGGAGTGGGAACCAGCTTCCAGTGATCATTGACGTCGTTCTGATAAGCCAAGTAGATGAACACCTTGCAATGAGATGTTACCCTGCTTACATTCTTCGTCTTTATTGGGTTTGCATTGCTTGTTCATGTTTTATAGGTATGTGCTCTTTTATTCTTAAAGATGCTTTGATCAAGTCGTATTTCCATAGAAAAGTTATTCAAGCGTGGAAGCCTATGTTGGACTCCGCTCAGCTGGTTGTATCCAAAGCTCCCTAGACTCCATTCATGACAAAATGAATTCCCCTGAAATTCCGTGTCCTTCATCCGCTGGCCCCCAACTTCCAATTTGTGTGAAGATGGAAGAGAACTTGTGTGAAGACAAGTTCTCTCACACCAGCCGACCACTGATTCTGTTTCTCAAATAGTCCTCACAGTTCTCATGCTTGTGGCTATGTCCTGTCACAGTGTCTCCTTGCCTGACCCAATTCCCAGGGCTATTAAATAGGTGTCACAGTTTAGAGGTGGTTGTGGGACCTCCCATGGCCTCCCCGACTCCGGGCATGCTTCTCCTCCAAGCGCCTGTCACTTCTTCCTTCCCTGGATCAAGGTGGAAGATTTGCCTTTTTCCCAAAGCTTTTATCACATTCTATCTCATAGCACTTGTGAACTAGACAAATCTCATTAAATTGCATGTTTTTTGAGGGCCAGGAAACTTCTTATTCACTTCTTAGTTGCTCACAATATTAAGCAATGTAGTTTCCTAATAAATATTTGTTTAATTAAAATATTTAGGTTGGAGGTCAGCAGGTGGCATGGTGGTTAAGGTGCTGAGCTTCCCACGGCCGGCCACAGTTCAAGTCCCAGACCCAGTGACTTGAAAATCACTCCAAGGGCATGTGCATGTGTGTTCCAAATCCCAGAAGGAGAATGGAAGAGAAGGGATTGTGGTGTGGCCATTCTCCCTGAGGAGTGACTTCTCACTTTCCTTCTCACTATCTTTTTCTGTCTCTTTCCAGTGAATACATGCACACATGGTAAAAAAACAAACCTCCTCCCCTCTAAAAAATATATTTAGGTTAGGGTCAGCCAGGTAGCACGGTGGTGAAGGTGTCTGGATCCCACATAGCCAACTATGCAGTTTAAGTCCCTGACCTGGCAGCTTCAGAAACATGCCACATTTGTGTGCGTGTGTGCCCCAAATCCTACGGGGAGCCTGGAGGAGAAGGGGTTGTAGTGTGGCCATTCTCTCTGGGGGTGATTTCTCACTTTCCCTCTCTCTCTATGTCTCTCTTTGCAAGTACATGTGGCCTATCCCAAAACTTTAAGAACTAGGATCGACTCAAGAGACCCATCACTCATTAACGCCATCACCCATTTGTTAGCACACGTCAGAATTCAGAACCCAAACAGAAAGTCTCGAGAGGAGATCACTGGGCATCTATGCTCATATGGCAACCAATGTGAGTAATCCTGACCCTCAAGTGTTTTGAGATCTTTAAGATTCTTGTAAATCAGCAAAGATAAAATGACTCTCTTAGATTTTTTTCCTTTTCAGGTTGCAAAATTAACCAATATGAAGGGTCTTTAATATGTTTCTGGAAAATGTGTATTATGGATTTCAGATATTTGTTGCACCAAAATAAACCCATACTTTAATTTCATTTTTTTACAAACTTTTTGGAGTCCTCTTGTGTGTGTGTGTGGGTATAATATATAAAAACATATAATATATGTGTGTATATATTATATATGAGATAATATATATGTGTATAATATATGTGTATATATATTACATATGAGATATGTGTGTATATATTTTATGTAATAGGTGTGTGTATATATATCAGTTAGGGTATTTAATGTAAGGATTCATAAGAAAATAGAGAATGATCAGAAGTAATGCCATTTACCATATAGCTCTGGCTCCTTGGAGAACCCTCATTTTGTCTCTAGCTTAGTTCCCTCCTCACCCCCCACCCCCACCCCAGCACAGACCTCTCCGTGGAGAGAGGACACTGTGGAGTTTGGATTATTGATTATTTTTCTTTAAGTAGAAAGCATCAGGTTTTAAGTACGTTGGCACTTCGTCCTTTCAGGGTGAGTTTGGCTATTTTGCAAGTGCCATCAAGCATAGCAAGACTGAGGGTGCCCACCCAAACTAGAGTAGTGTCACTATCCCTGCTCATTCCCCCACCCTTCACATTTCTACTCCCAAGTGTTAGGAAATGACCCACAATACCTCATCGTGGAAGAATGTGTGCTGAGCTCTCGCAAACTATGTGAAAGGGCCTTGGAGAAGCAAACTGGGAGGATGGGGGCTGGGACTAAATAGCTTTCCTGAGGACAGCATGCCCTCCCTGCAATGCTACTGCCTTCATAAATATACCAAAAAAAGGAAAAAGAAAAGGAAAGGGACCAGCAGTTAGCGTAATGGCTATGTCACTGGACTCCCATGTAATCGACCGTGGTTTGAGTCCCGGACCTGGTGGCTTAAACTCACGCTGGGCGTGTGTGCATGCATGCCCAAGATCCCGAGAGGAGAATGGAGGAGAAGGGATTGCGGTGTGGCCATCTGCCCTGGGGGTGATTTCTCACTTTCTGTCTCTCTGTCTCTCTCTGTCTTTCTGGCAAGCGTGCGTGCCCTATAGCAAAAATGCTCTCAAAAAAATATAATAAATATACACAAGACATTGGAACGGGTGAACTTCAGTGTGCAACACTTGAAGCTTTTTGCAGAAGGAAAAAAAATGAAGCATGGTCAGATTTCTTTTATTAATTATTATTAGAAGCTACACTGGGTTCACAACTGCATTTCAATGATTCGATTATAATTTAAAAACTCACTGAAGTTTCTCCTACAATGTTCTATTCCTTTTATCTGGAATTTCAGAAGGTCTCTCTCTGCTGTTTCCTGGGATTTGCAAAGTAGCAAAATCAGCCAGTTTACATTTAAGATGTTTTGATTCTTTTCTCAGGCTCTTGCCAGTGTACTTAACACAGAATGATTAAAAGCTGTGTGTTCTGTTCGAACTGTTATAGTGTTTAAACAAGGAAGTCTGTGTTTGTTTAAGAGAATGGGGAATGGTTATCTTGACAGATTAGACTGAAAAAACAGGACAGCCACAGTCTCGCACAGATGTCCACATTTGCCACTTGGCTGGCTTTTTGAGGTATTCTAAACAAAACTCGCTTGTGTGCGTGTGCCTATGTTCTGCTCGACACCTGACTGAGGAATGTGATTAAGAGCTCCTGCCAGGGCCTGCGTGCCTCTGTGGGCACATGTTCCCAGGTTTGAAATGTCTCAGGGTCTGTTTAACTATGTCATAATTAAACTAATGGAACACAAGAGGAATTTCTCTAACTGGCTTAAAGACCCTGTTCAAATGCAATTTCATTTCACATCACACACGGTTCCTGTGGCTTCCCTGTGAAGGCAGACCGAAGCTGGGCAGAAGCTGTGGGATGCACCACATTAATCAATCTCTTTAAAATGTGATCTTAAAAACTGGATGAAACATCAGTGGCAGTTGTGGTTTTGTGGAAACAGCACCAGAGAAAAATTCAGGAAGCCCTGACTCAAGCCCTAACTCTGCCATTTACTCACTGTTTAATCCTGGTTGAGTCCTCACTTGACCCTTCTAGGGTAACGAAGCTGCTGGTAACGATACCCATGACAGCAACTTGCTTTTATTGAACTCATGGTCTAGGTTGGGCACAGTTATAGGACTGGCATGCAGTACCACATCTTTTTTTTTCTTTTTAGAGAGAGACAGAGAGACAGAAAGTGAGAAATCCCCCCCCCCGGGGGGGATGCCCACACTGCAATCCCTTCTCCTCTATTCTCCTCTTGGGATTTTGGGCACACGCACACACACCTGGCATGAGTTTTAAGCTACTGGGTCCAGGACTTGAACAGTGGCCGACGGCATGGGAGTCCAGAGACATAATCATTACACCATCTACTGGTGCCAGTACCACACCTTAACCACAAAAAGCCCTATAAGGAGATCAAGTTGTGGCACAATAGTAACCCAACTGGACTCCCATGGGAAAGGTCTTGTGTCTCCGAAGCTCCCCATGCACACTGGGTGTGCACGTGTGCCCGTGATCCGACTGGCCGAGACTGGAGCGGATCACAGCGTGAAGATGCTAGTAGTGATGTTTCTCTCATGAAATAAATAAATAAACTTAAAAAAGGAAAAAGCCCCATAAGGTGGATTAGCATCTCAGGAAAACTAAGAACTTTGCTTGAAGCTAGTGCCTAGCAAACTAGCTCTGATGCCTGAACCCAGGCCTACCTATTGCACTTAATTGGATCTTCATCTTCTCAAAAAATGGGGTCTTTGGGCCAGCCGATGGCATGGTGGTTAAGGCAGCTGGATCCCACATGGCTGAATGGGAGATTTGAGCCCCAGATCCGGCGACTTGAAAAACATGGCAGGTACAAGTGCATGTGTGCCCCAAATCCCAAGAGGATAATGGGGAAGAAGGTATTGCAGTGTGGTCATCCCCCATGGGGAGTGCTTTCTTACTTTCTCCCTGGTGAGCACACATACCCTATAGCAAAATTAAATGAATTTAAAACAACACAACACAACAACAACAGCAGGGTCTTCAACAGTTGCAAATCTGAACCATCAATATCGCTTTCACTATGTCTACATGTAAATAAAAAGCCCAAGACTTACCTCTGCTTGGCTATAACAGTGAGTGTGCACAGATATCTACAACTGTTGCCCGACTGCATAGTTTGTCATAAATAGTAATACAAAATTATTTTATCATTAATTTCATGAAAATATGGGCTTACTAAGTGGTACTTGCTTACTCAACTTGAACCTCTGGCATGTGTGATTATGATTTTTAACACAGGAAGGACTTTGACCTTGGCATATAGTATCTAACTTAGAACTTTGGAATATGCTTGCTATGCGTTATAAGCAATCATCCGTATCATTTTTCTTGCTGTGTTTATTACTGTTAACATGTACTCAATCTGGCCAGTCCCATAGCTTAGTTGTGAAGGGAAACTCAATGTCACGTGACTGTGTTTTGAATCCTGGTTTCAATGGCTTGACAAACAAGGCAGCATCTGTGTGCTTGTGTACATGCCCCAAATTTCAACAGGATGGAGAAATAAAGGAGAATGGAGTGTGGTGTGACCATGATTCACTGGGGGGTGGGCTGCTTTCTCCTCTCGCTCTCTCTCTGTCTCTCTGACATGCACCTATGTCCTCTGGCAATTTTAGAAAAATACATACTTGATCTTATAATATAGGTGATATTTGAGTAATCAGTTTGAGTTTAGAATGTCTTCTAATGCAATTTCATTGGTGACAAAGAAAGGCTTCCATTGCCTTATTTTATTTAAATAAATAAGATTAAAAAATTATTTCTACACATTCACGTGGGGTATGTGACTATATTTTACAAAAGTCAAGACCGTACCATGTAACATTTAGAATGTCAAAGCAGCTTGTGATGACTCAAATTCTGCTCTAGCTATTTTGTCAACGACAATGGAATCACCCAGGTCTTTGGCAGATTGGATAGAATTCTACTGTATTTTACTGGCCTTGTTGTTAGAGACTAGCTAGAGTCTTCCAGTAATGCAAATTCCAAGTGATTGGTTTGAAGAATTAAGCCTGCAACAACTTCAGTACATCTGTACACATTTATTAATCAAATAAAATGTGTTTAATGGTCAATTTCTTGTGCCGTTGTTTAAATGATTTATGGTAGTGTCTAAATTCCTATAATCTTGACCTGAAGACAGGCTGGATGGCTTCATTCCTAGCCTTGTTGCCATAATTCTCCTCATCTATTTCTTTTGGACCTAACCCTGTTCCCTTGTGGATCTCATTCCTACCATTTGGAGTAATGTTTCACTCTACATCTGCTATTTCTCTCCCCTACCAGTTCTGTTCAGGACAACCCCTAGGAATTCTAACTTCATTAACCAGCCTCTCCTAGAACGTTGTGGAATGAAAGCAAGACTTATCCAAGGCCCTACCTCTTCTAACGTCGGCATCTGTTGTGTTGCTTTCTCTCTTTGAGGATATAAGAATGGAAAGTTCAGGGTCGTTTGTTTATCCCCATGTTGACAGAGTGCCTGGTGATTGATAATAATAAATAACAAAGGGACCTCAGTAGAATTATTTCTTACATACATTCTTGGCAATGAGTCATGTAATTCCCCTGCTTTGATTTCCCCAGGAATTATTAAAGCTAGGAATTTAGATTAGTTTCTTCTAACATTTGAAAATCACCACACTGGGGCTGTGATTTCTGTCTTATACATAGCTCAAAGATAAATAGAAATCATGAGCTATGACTCACATAGGCTGAATCAGGTTCAGGAGCAGTGAGGTCCAAGAAGTCCACGCCACTGGACTATGTGAAGTCGCATGGCCTGCTTCTTCCACAATGGAACTTGTTTGCTCCGGAGAAAGCAGAGTAATGATCTGGGACAGGCGGCAAAAGGGCTCCATGAAGTCGGGGTATGTGAGGCTTGTCTTGGTATTGGAGGTGATTTATGTAAGACTTGTGTGTTTGGAACTTAGGTCTGTTTCCCAGCCTCCACTTCCAGACCAGCCTTGTCTTCCTGCCCTACCTCCTCTCCAGAACCAGGGCTTAGAGATACAACATATTAGCAAGAATATCTTTTATGCAATGTTTCCCAGGCTTGAGTCAAGGGGAAAGGGGGAAAATGTCTGAAATTTACTAAATCTTTTTTTTTTTTTGCTATAGGACACATGCGCTCTCCAGACAGACAGAGAGAGATAGAGAGACAGAAAGTGAGAAATCACCCCCCAGGGGGGATAGTCACGCCGCAATCCCTTCTCCTCCATTCTCCTCTCGGGATCTTGGGCACGCACACACACATGCCCGGCGTGAATTTTAAGCCACCGGGTACGGGACGTGAACCACGGTCGACTAAGTGGGAGTCCAGCGACATAGCCATTACGCTAACTGCTGGTTCCTATGAAATTTACTAAATCTTAAGAAAAAAAGGTTGCTTACTTTTTTCTCTTTTAAGTTTTCATTGCTATAAGGTGTAGGTACTTGCCAGAGAGAGACAGACAAAGTAAGAGAAGGAAAGTGAGAAATCACTTTCATCCAGGGTGGATGGCCTTGGTACAATCCCTTCTTCTCTGTTCTCTCGGGATTTGGGGTACACACGCACGCGTGACAGGTGTGATTTTCTTTTTCTCTTTCTTTCTTTCTTTCTTTCTTTCTTTCTTTCTTTCTTTTTCTTCTTTCTCTCTCCTTCTCTCTCTCTTTCTTTCTCTCTCTTTCTCTCTCTCTTTCTTTCTTTCTTTCTTTCTTTTTTTTCTTTCTCTCTCCCTCTCTCTCTCTTTCTTTCTCTCTCTCTCTCTCTCTCTTTCTTTCTTTCTTTTTCTTCTTTCTCTTTCTCTTTCTTTCTCTCTTTCTTTCTTCTCTTTCTTTCTTCCTTTCTTTCTTTCTTTCTTTCTTTCTTTCTTTCTTTCTTTCTTTCTTTCTTTCTCTTTCTTTCTTTCATTCATTCTTTTTCTTTTAGATTCTTGTCATAGAATGCATATGCTCACCAGAGAAAAAGACAGAGAGAGTGAGATGGAAAGTGAGAAATCGCCCTCCCGGGGGAGATGCCATGTCACAATCCCTTCTCCATCATTTTCCTCTCAGGATACTGGGGATGCACATGCAGGTGCCCAGTGTAATTTTAAGGCCTCTGGATCTGGGACTCAAATTGTGGTTGGTCATGTAGGAGTCCAGCACCTTAACCACCATGCCACTTGCTGGCCCCGACTGGCATGATAGTTGATCTGCCAAGTCTGGGACTTGAAACTGCAGACTCAGCTATGTGGAATTCAGTACCTTAACCTCCACACCATCTGCTGACCCCAAAATTGACATACTTTTTAATATTAATAAATGTATTATAGAAAAAAGCCCAAGTATCACATGCTATAAGTAGGAGATTCAACACAAACTATGAAGATGAAACAATGGCTTTTAGACTCTTGAGTCTAAAAAGGATTTGAGCTTGAGTCCTTTTCTTTTTTTTGAAAAAGGAGCTGTTAGCATTAGGTGGTAAGGGTATACTGGTGCCAAAGTAAAAATTTCTCCTTGATTTATTCAGAAGGATTGAGAGAACACTGAAAATAGAATAACTTTCTCGTTGCATGAGTTAGTGTTACTTAACTCTTTGTTGTGAACTATTTCATTTCACACATCGTGAATAGCATGAGTCTCACACATTCAGAAACATTTTTAACCATTATCAGGACCAGATAATAACTTGCAATGGATTCAAAAGATCAGTATGTGTTTATTGCTTGCTTATCTGCTTATTGTTTCTGCAAGGCATTATGGGGGATAAACTAAAGTAGAATAACTGAATCAGGGTCAGAAGTGTGTGTGTGTGTGAGTGCGTGTGTGTTTATCTTTGGGATTTGAGACCGGCATTAAACTGAATATGAATAAATGTTATTTGTGGTATAGGCAGTGAGCATCAAGGTAATCAGAGAAAAGGAAACATCGTTCTGAAGTGTTAATGTCATGGTAAAGCTTTGTGAAACTTTATCTTATGTCTAAGTTACATACATGCTTTGAATTGCAGGTGAGTCAAATGAGGACACTTCCAGAGACTCCCAGAGAGAGGGCATATAAACCAAAGCTTTATTGTGGTATTAAGGACTGAATCCATAGCATACATGTCAGATTTAGGGACATAGGAGTTTACGTAGGGTGGATTAATAGAGGCAGGATATAATGCTGGATTGAAATTTTATGTTATTAGCAGAAAGGAGACCTCTCTGGCACTTGAATAGTGTCAGTCTTCCTAAGGGTGTAAGGAAATGTACTTGGCTAGTCATTACTGTGGTCTGAATGTGTCCCTCAAAGTCATATGTGGTCAGCTTAATCCCCAGTACAACCGTGTTGGGAGGTGGGGCTTATTAAGAGGTGATCTGGTCAGGAAGGCTCTGCCCTCACGAATAAGTCAAGATTATCATGGGATTGGGTTAGTTATCATGAGAGTAGGGTGTTACAAAAGTGCATTTGGACTCCTCTTGCTCTGTTATTCTCTCTTGCTCTTTTGCCTTTATCCATGAAATGATGCAGCATGAAGACCCTTGCCAGGTATGTATCCATTGACATGGGACTTCCTAGGCTCCAGAACTGTAAGAGATACCTCTCTCTTCTTTATAAATTATGTAATTGCAGGAATTCCTGTATAGCAGCACGACATGGACTAAGAAAGTCATGTACAGGAGACAGATATTAGTTAAACAGGTATCCTTTAAGAGCATATGGTAACCATAGAGCGGTGAAGAGAACTAAGTTAATATTAGAGCAATGCAAAAATTAGTCTACAGTCTGCAAAAACATAATCACTAGAGCTTGGAGAGGCACAAAGAAGGGAGAGAAGTGAAATAAAACTTTGCATTTTGAGGTCTGGGGCAAAATGGTTTGAGTAGGGGAGATTTTTGTGTTCTATTTGAAGTGTGGTTTGAAGGGTTCTGTTTAATTTTAGCTGAAAGTGGCTAAATTTAATTTTGACTCTCATAAGAAAAGCTCAATCAGAGATGTAAATCTTCATTCTATTTATAAGTCAATACTAGAGAAAGAATCTCTCACTCCTTAAACACATGGGGAGGAAAAGGAACAGAAAAAGGAGGTAACATTGATTGACTACAGTTTGTGTCCCTTGGTGTACTGGGAGGTCTAGGTACATTTTAGTATTTAGTTCTCATTGCAATTCAGAGAAGAAGGTGGTGCAGAGCCCATTTCATAAATGACAAAACCAAGCTTCGGGCCGACTTCCGTGGCATAGAACTGCACAGTGTTCTGCAATGCTGAAAGCCATATGGAAGATCAGGGCTTGATTCCTAGGTTGTCCTGTGCATGCCAGGCATGTACGCACATGCATGCCCATGATCCTGGCTGGCTGGGAAGGCTGGGAGGAGGATTGAGGCATGAGACCCTATTGAGAGAACTCTCTCTCTCATGAGACAAATGAATAAATTTGAAAAACAAAATCAAGATATAGAAGTCTTAGGGGGACGTTTATAGTTAGGATATAGGAGAACAGAGGACAGAAGAAGAATCCAGCAAGAGAGAGAAGAAGAGAATCAGGAGAAGAAAGTCCAGGGAAGCCACTAACGAGAGTATTTCAAGGTGATACTTTTCTCTTGTGTTTTATTATTATTTGTTTGTTTGTTTTCATACATGGTTTCTTTCATAGGAAATCCTTTTGGGAATTAGAGATTCTATTGATTAAAACAATAAACAAGGCCCATGAATTGAACCGCATGGTCTCTGACAGTAAAATAACACTAGCTTTGCTGACATGACTGCTGTTTGGCTCCCTCCCATTCCCTTGAGTCTGGCCTTTCATAAGGAACAAAAAATGTCACATTTCATTTGGAATCTTAAAGTGTTCTGAATGAAATTGTGCGAGTGAAGGGGTGCCAACTGGCTCACAGCTCACGAGTGGTCATTGACTCTGGTTTCAACTGGTTTCAAGGACGTCGCTGTTTGAGCTTGGCCATAATGTTGGTCTCTGAACGGAGTGCAGACACTGCGTTGGAAACCAGAACAGGTGGACTTTCTAAAGAACAGTTCTTAGATAAAATCTCTTAGAGGGAAGAATTTCAGCGATGGAATCTGGCAGTTTTCATCCATTTAAATGAGATGAAGGTGCTTTCCATCCAGTTTTCAGAAAACAGGACACATAAAAAATACATTTTAGAGGCCTCGGAGATCAGGCTGTTTGGGGTTCTGCAGGACACTCGGGTTATAAAGGACCTGAAGAGGATAGGGAGCTCTTGCAGCCATGCTGGAAGTGTGGATCAGCAGGGGGCTCCTGGGCGCAGCCTTCCACTCTGCCCCATGAGATGAAGAAAGACCACTTGGGGTATCAAGCTCCAGAATTCTTTGTACTTAGATCTACTTTCACTCCATGCATTTTTGTACCCCTAGACTTTGATATTATGTGAGAATTTACTCATCTTTATCTGTTCTTTGGGACATGTGAGTATATGCATGTATGTGTATGTCCCAGCAGGGTCTGCCCCTAGATCCTGGCGATAGCTTTGAAGTGGATTGGGGGTTTTGTGCACACGGTCAACCAATCTTTCATTTCCCCTTTTTTGCTCCCCTTCTCTTCTTCCCTCATTCTCTCTCTACTGTCCTTGCTGTGTTCTGATGCATCATCTCTTGGCACCATTTTTGTTCCCAAGCAACTGCCCTACAGATATTGTATCTAACAAACATTGCTTATCTAGAATTCTTTTTTTTTTTTTTTCCGGAGAGGTTGTTGCTATAGGGTGCGTGCACTTGCCAGAAAGACAGAGAGAGACAGACAGAAAGCGAGAAATCACCCTTCCCCCCCAGAGGGATGGCCAAGCTGCAATCCTTTCTCCTCCATTCTCCTCTCGGGATCTTAGGCACACATGCACACGCACCCAGTGTGAGTTTAAGCCACTGGGTCTGGAACTCAAACTGTGGTAGACTACATGGGAGTCCAGCGACATTGCCATGATGCCAACTGCTGGTCCCAACTTATCCAAAATTCCTTCAGTTACTTCTCAGAGGACTCCATTTGTCAGAACTGTTTCCCTGTTCAGAGTTGGTAAATCATGATCTTAAAAGCTCATTCATTTATTCAACAAATGTTCATTGAGTGTCTATCATTTGCCAGGCACTGTATCAGATAGGCACTTCAATAAATAATACATGTTCAGTACTCTAACAATTTTGGAATCTGGTAAGGAGAGACAGATAAGTATTGGGTTGTTGGAAAAGTCATAGCACATTTTTCTGTTTTTCTATGCAAAAATGAATCGTGACTTTTCTGATGGCCCAGTAAATCAATGGTGACTTTAAATTATAATGATTGGGGTTTGCATATGGCATGGTGGTTAAGAGTGCTGGACTCTCACATGGCTGACCGTGGTTTGAGTCTCGGACCTGGTGTCTTGCTTTCTCACTTTCCCTCTCTCTCTCACTATGTCCCTTTCTGGTTAAATTAAAATAAGTAAGTAAATAAATAAATAAATTAAATAATTCTTTAAAAACTAAGTTATGAGGACTGTGATAGAGTCACTATAACGAGCTGTGGAATGAGGAGAAGAGGCATTGTGTCACGCTCTCTGAGTTCTCACAGCTTCCTTACTTGCCCTTTCATCACAATAATCTCTCTGTGTAGAGACTACTTTAAGAGAGTTTTTTTTTAGAAATTTTTTAAAAAGTTATTTTTATTTATTTATTCAGTTATCTTAATTTGACCAGAGAGAAAGAGAGAGAGAGAGAGAGAGAGAGAGAGAGAGAGAGAGAGGAAGCAAACCAGCCACCAGGTCCGGGTCTCAAACTGTGGTCAGCCATCATGTGGGGGTGTCCAGTGCCTTAACCACCACGCCACTGCTGGTCCCCTGTGCATAGAGACCATCTTACTGTACAAGCAGAGCACATAGCAGCTGGTACACACTTGCCCGTTTCAGTTTGTGAATGACCTTGGATTGTCCCTTCCACCCCAGTTGCTTCAGCTATTTCCTACGGATTTCCCAGCTAAGGCAGAATAGAGCCCTCCAGACGGGCTCCAACATTTTGGCCTAGGGCCATTTTATTTATTGGTTGACCTGGACCATGAAGATTGCTAAATATTTTCCATATCTTCCCTGTATATTGGACATGTTGGGCACCCAACACAGAGAGAGCCATGTAGTCAGAGCTGCTTAATAAAGAAATTAATTACTAGGAGTTGGGAAAGGGAGATTAATAAAATAGGTTTTTTGGAGGAAGTAAGACTTCAGCCAAGTTTTGGAAATCTTAACTTTAATAAATAAATGTACATCATTTCATCATGAAAATTCCATAAGATACAAAGAAGAAAATAATAATCAGTTTTAAATCTCCCACCCAGAGATGACCATGTGTTTTCTTTTGGGATTTTTCTATATGAGGGAACTTTAAAATATTTGTAGGAAAATGGTTTATTTTGGTGGAAGTTTTTTTCAGGTGCAAAGCAGTTTTAAATCTATGCATCATTTTCCCATAATACATGTTTTCTCTGTGTCTGTGCACGCACACATGTGCACTTAACAAGGCAAAATGTTTGAACACGTTTCTGTGTGAGTTTTCTTTCCTTTCTCAACTGTCCAAAGAGGACTCTAAGCTTAGCTCCTGGCTCCTGGCCCATAAATGTGCTAATTGAGTTAGGAGGGACAAAGGAGAATGGGGAGCGGCCAAGGATGGCTCTGTGGGTGCACGAGAGAAAGAGCACGGAGTGACATGCTGAACTCTTTGAAATCTAGACTCTCAGGGAATCCAAAAGTGAGAAGAGAGTAAGAAGGGATAAAAAGAGAAAAGCCCGGAAAAAGCAGATCAGTGGCAAGAGTTTGGGGGAGTGGGGAAGCTGTCAATACTTGGGACATTGGTCAGTGAAGAAAAAAATCGAGGATGTTTTCTTAGATATCATGGAATATTAATCCTCCCCTTGTCTCCTCTTTGAGATACTTTCAATAAGTGCATCACACTTCAAGGCCCTTGTGGGGGTGGACTTGTGGTTTGGGGCTGACATCTGTGTTGGGATGGGCTTTATAGTGGGAATAAGAAGAGCCACTTTGTTTCAGACTCTGTGTGTGTTAGTGTGTGTGTGTGTGTGTGTGTGTGTGTTTGTGTTTGCACATGCATGATGCTTGTGAGGGAGTGTTGTGATCATAGTTTCAAACTGTTTGATGTGGTTTCTTTTGTTTTTCTAAGAATTTGACCTAGGCCTTGCTCTGCCTGAGGTATCCACCTGCACATCTGCCATGAATGCAGACAGAGAACAAGAGTAAAGCTCCACTTCTGACTCAAAATATGATTTTACAGCAAGCCACAAATCTCGAAAACCTGGATATTTTCTGTTAAAAAAAATTTCTAAGTTCCTTTGTGTCCTTACTTTAGAATACCAACATCTATGTTTAAGAGCTGGACCATAGGCAATATTTTTTAAAGCATTATTTACTTAGTTGTATTTATTATTATTATTATCATTAATATTTAGTTTGCTGCAGGGCATGCATGCTCACCTCAGAGAAACTGAGAGAGAGGGAGAAAGAAAGTGAGAAAGCAAGCCGGCAGGTCTGGGACTATTAACTGCAGTCAGCCATGTGGGAGTCCAGAGCCCAAACTACCACACCACCTGCTGGCCCCCCATTGGCAATTTCTTTCCCTTTCTTTCTTTTATTTTTTTCTCTCTCTTTCATTTCTTTTGTTTTTTTGTTTTTCAATTTTTTTTTTAGAGATTTTTTTGCTACAGGGTGTGTGTGCTTGCCAGAGAGACAGAGAGACAGAGAGAGACAGAAAGTGAGAAATCACTCCCCCCAGGAGAGAGAGCCATGCCATTATCCCCTCACCTTTGTTCTCCTCTCAGGATTTTGGGCACGCATGCACACGTGCCTGGCATGAGTTGCGAGCCTCCAGGTCCAGGACTTGAACTGCAGTCGACCACATGGGAGTCCAGTGCCTCAACCACGATGACATCTGCTGGCCCCCATAGGCAGCTTCCTTAAAGAAGGGCCAGACAGGAAGATGACCAGCTCCAGGGAGTTTGGAGAAGATGGAGAGAGTGTTAGGAGAGAGCCATCATCAGATGTGTGCCCTGAGGTGAGGCAGAAAAGTGAGGCTACAGCAACGGGGATCTTGCCCACCTCCCTCTTCTGATGCCCAAGTGGAAATGGGAGCAGCCGCCGAGCTGGCCAGCTGGTGTCAGTCAGAAGTGAGGCCACAACAGAATAACGGGGTGGTACCCCAAACTCGGCAAAGTGGTCCTTGCATTTAATCTCTTTGGAGCTGTCCTTCTTTCCTGGAGATCTAAGACCCCAGAGGAGCTTAGTGTTGTTCTGGAGATGGCCGCGTGGGGTCGCGAGACTGCAGGCACATGCCCCTGCCACAGAGGAGGACAGCTGGCAGCTTGAGCTCGGGTTCAGTAGGAATTGTAAGACCTGAGAAGTGTCTAGAATGCCAGGCTCGTCCAAGCTGAGGGACTAGGTCGCCAGCACATGGCCTTGGGGCTCACAGCATCCAGACTGAGGCCATTGCTGTAAGGCAAGGGGAGCCAAAGACTTGGAAGAAGCTGGCTCCCTCTCCTCTTCCCCTCACAGCCAGCTCCCTGTTTGGCAGAGAAGCAAAGCGAAAGGGAGGGTATAGTGAGCTCAGCACTTCTATCTAAAACTACGTAAGAAGCAGTGTAATTTATAAGTCAGACTCAACGCTCAATCTGATAGGACACTTCGTGCTTTCCCAGCCAGTGGCGTTGGGCTGTTATTGTAGATGGGAGGAGTACATCCACAAATAAATTACATTTCTTTTTTTCTGAATACCTAAGTGGCATTATTTAAAGTCTCTCTCTCTTTCTCTTAAACACACACACACACACACACACACACACACACACACACACCTTTCGGTTAAGACCATAATTACTGGGTAAAGAGTTGTTATTGTTAAAATTCTTTTTTTTTTTAAAGAATTATTTATTTAATTTTATTTATCCATTTATTTTAATTTGACTAGAGAAAGAGAGAGAGAAAGAGAGGGAAACTGAGAAAGCAAGCCACCAGGTCCAGGACTCAAACCATGACTGGCCATATGGGGAAGTCCAGCACCTTATCCACCATGCCACCTGCTGGTCCCCATTACTGTTAAAATTCTTTGTTGACAAAGATTGGAAACTCCTTGAGGCTAACTCAGGCAACAGAGTAAGGGATAATGTGAGGATCTAAAATGCAACCTTATAGACGTACACAGAAAGGATAAAAAGAAGAGAGAGGGTTCAGAAAAAGGATGGAAAATTTGAGGCTCAGAATCACATTTACTGCCTCTCGAAGGTGACATGTTTTGTCCCATTTCTGCTTCTCTTTGCTGACTAAGCCTGTCCTCGGTACAACATGGCAGCCGTCCCCAGATCTGCACTAGGACCGTCACGTGGAAATCCTCCACTGACTGCCAGCTTCCTCTGCACCTCGTAGTTCAGATTCCAGTGAGATATCTTTAACACGAATCAACTCGAGACGAATCACAGATCTCAAGGTAAAATGTAAAACTACAAACTTTTTAGAAGAAATTAAAGGATAAAATCTTTGTGATTTTGGGCTAGCAAAGTTCTTAGATAGGATACCAATAGCACAATCCATAAAAGAAAAAAAAATATTCATACATTGGGACTTCATTAACACTTCATTAACACTCAATTTCTGCTCTGTAAGACACTGCTGTAAGAATGAAAAGACAAGTCACATACTACATACTACATACTACATACTACATACTACAACACAGTATCTGCAAAACACCTAAGACAAAGATGTAGGTCCAGGATACATAGTTTTTAAATGTACACGCTTATTCAAATATATGAGTATTTTGATGAGTCCTTTTTCTCTTTTTTAAATTGTCAGAGGTTGGGGCCAGCAGGTGGTGTGGTAGTTGAGGTGCTGGACTCCCACAGGGTCAGCCATGCTTCAAGCCCCCGACGTGGCAGCTTGCCTTCTCACTCTCTCTCTCTCTCCCTCGTGAATGCACATGCCCTATAGCAAATTAAAAATAATAACAACGATAATAATATAAATAAAATTAAAATTAATAATTTAAAATTTTGTCAGAGGACATGTGTGCTTGCAGAGACAGGGAGACAGAGAGGACAGGGAGAAAGTCCACCTCAGTGGGGTATCGTCCTTCCACTATCTCCTCCCCTCCATTTCTTCATCCTGTTGGCAGTTGGGCATGTACACACACACTCCCAGACTATTTTTTTAATTTCTTTTTAAAAATTATTTATTTAATTCCATTTGTCATTATTATTATTTTTTAAATCTGACTAGAGAGAGACAGAGAGAGAGAGAAAGGGAAAGCAAGAAAACAAGCTGCCAGGTCTGAGACTCGAACCGTGGTCAGTCATGTGGCAGTCCAGTGCCTTCACCACCATGCCACCTGCTGGCCCCAACCTAAACTGTTTTTCAAGCCACCAGGACTGAGATTCAAACTGCAGTTGGCTATATGGGATAGATTCCTTTAACTACCAGTCTATGAGGCTGACCCTATAGAATATATATATTTTTAATTCTCAAAGAAAAATAAAAAGCAAATTAAATATGGTCAAAAGTTTTGAAGACATTTTACCAAGTAACATACGTGAATGTCATATGAGAAGATGCTCAGGACCATTAGTTATTAGGAATGAGATATTGCATATCTATTTTTAAAGAACTATTTATTTCATATTATTTATTATTATCATATTATTTTAAAATTTGCTACAGAGCATGTGCACTCACCAGAGAGACACAGAGAAAGATTACATACCCATTACATACCTATTATTACGTTTCTTTAAAGAATTATTTTATTTAACTTTTTCTTTTTTCTTTCTTTCTTTACTTACTTACTTATTTTAACTAGAGAGGAACAGAGTGAGAGAAAAACAGAGAGAAAGAGAGAGACAGAAAGTGAGATAATAAGCCACCAGGTCTGGGAACTGAACTGTGGTCAGCCAAGTGGGAGTCCAGTGCCCTTAAGCACCATGCCACCTGCCAGTCCCCGTACCTATTAATTATTATTATTAGTTTTTAAACTGGCAGGGCCAGCTTTGTGACACAGTGGTAATGTGCTGCTAAAGAGAAGCTGGATCTTGGGGACCAGCAGGTGGTGTGGTGGTTAAGGCACTGGACACGTCCACATGGCCGACCATAGTTTGAGTCCTGGACCTGGTGGCTTGCCTCACTTTCCTTTTCTCTCTTTCTCTGTGTCTCTCTCTGGTCAAATTAAAATAAAAACGACAGAACAAATAAATAATTTTAAAAAGAGCGAGAGAAGCTGGATCCTATGTGGTGAATGCGATTCAGATCCAGGGTCCAGGCATCCTGAAACAAACCAGGCATGTGTATGACAGCCCATGATCTGAGGCTGGAGAATGATTGTGCTATGACCAGATCTTGGGGATGAGACGCACCTCTTTCTCTCTCTCTCATGTACATGTATGAACTCTATCATGACTAGTAATAGCAATAATAATAATAATAATAATAAAATCTAGTGAAGATGCAGAGCGACTGGGACTCTCACATTGCCAATTAGAATGCAAAATGGCATGGATACTTTGGAAAATAATTTGTCAATTTCTTATACACTTCTTATAGGACATAGAAATTCTATTTCTACATATTTACCCAAATGAAGTGATTTTTAGAAACTTCTATATAAATGTTTATAGCAGCTTTATTCATAAGTTCTCCAAACTGGAAAACAAGACAAAACAAAACAAAACAAAAAATACTCCTCAACTAGGAAGGTTAAGCCAAATGATGGTGTATCCAATACAATGAAACACTACTTAGCAATAAAAAGGAATGGCCCAGTCACAGTGGCGTGTGGTTCTTAGACCTTGTGCTCCACAGCCTGGGACCACATGGGAGATCCAGGTTTGGCTCCCAATCCAACCCAAAGGCTTTCAGCCTGTAATCCCAGCAGCTAGAGGAGGCTAAGGCAGGAGAATCATGATACAGGAAGACCTTGTCTAAACACCCCTTCCCAAGACGGGATGAGCTATTTATACAGGCAGCGAGATGAACGATCACAATGCATTATGCGAAGGAAAATAAGCCAGATTCAAAAGGTGAAATACTGGGCCAGCAATGGTGTGGAGGTTAAGGTGGCTGATCCTACAAGGCCGACGACATGGTTTAAGTCCTGGACCTGGCAGCTTGAAAAACATGCCAAGTGCATATGTGTGCATGCCCAAAATACAGAGAAGAGACTGCAGAATGGCCATTCTCCCTGGGAAGATGCTGTCTCACTTTCCCACTTTCCATCTCTTTCTCACTCTCCTTCTCTTTCCCTTTCTGTCTCTGTCTGTCTCCAGTGAGTGCACAGATCCTATAACAAAAAGAAAAAAAAGTGACGTACTGTGTGATGATTCTATTTATGAGGCATTCTCAGAAAAGCAAAACTGTAGGAACAGAGATCAGGCTAGTGGTTGCCAGGAGTTCAGGATGAGGACGTTTTTCACAAAGGGCGTTTTTAGGGAGATGGAAGTGATGGAACTGTTCTGTACCTCACCATGGTGGTAGTGACCCGGGCCTATGACATTTTCAAGATTTACAGATTGTACATAAAAAAAAAAATTGTATGGTATCTAAAATAAAACAAATTTTAAAGAAAGTAGAGGGCTGGCAGGTGGTGGTTAGGGGCTGGACTCCCTCATGGCCATCCATGGTTCGAGTCTTAGACCTGGCAGCTTGCTTGCTCACTCTCTTTCTCTCTCTTTCTCTGTCTCTCTTTGGTTAAATTGAAGAATAATAATAAATACATTTAATTAAATAAAGAATTAAAAAAATAAAGTAGAAAAAAATTCCAGTGAAAGAAGAAGACATAATTGGTACTTTTTAGGTCAAATTCCAAACTTGGTCCAATCACTGACCTCTCAGCTAACATAGCCTGAGATGTCTCTGTGGGTTTTCAGTTGGGCAGTAACAATGGAATGGGAAATTATTTGTAGTGTTTAAGTGAACAGGCTGTCCAGGATATAGTTTTCATTGTAGTATCATTGATTAACATTCTTCAATGAGAATGTTAATCGGAATTATTTTGTATGTAGCTATGGAAAATGTTGGTGACCCATTCTACCTATGGGTGTATTTGCTGAGATTTCAAGAATTTGAAAATAAAGTAAGGAAGGGAGACAAAAAAAGCCAGAATAAGTCTCAGTGTCATCTGGTTTCAGAAATGTGTGAACCAGCTTCCACTCAACCAAGAACTTTTTGTGGAGAATCTGTTTTGAATAGCGGAGGCTCAGAAAATTATACACCAAAGTATGGGGCTTGGCAAACTGAGTTCTTTGAACTAAAGGACATTGACAGGCCTCCAAAGCAGCCTTAGAGCCACGGTCTCGCTGACCTTTTTCCTTCCTGCCTCTTGCCCCTCAGACTCCCTCAAAGCGCATCATAACACAAAACAAAACAAAACAAAAACAGAATTTATCTTCCCCAAGGCAAGTCACAGTAAGTAGAACCACTTGTCCCCAAGTCAGTCATAAACGTGGTAATTATTTCCCTCACCGTCCTCTACCTTTCTGTCTGGGAGCTGACCGTGAAGAAATTCTCTGTCTGGTGGCGGATCATAGGAGCCTTGCTTCAGGGGTCCTGCTCATATCCGGGTGGAAGGAACAATACATATAGAGAGAGGCCAAGAAGAATTTGAATGGGCAGGGCGTGCTGGGTCTCCCCACCGCAGCCTGCTAGCACTAGGTTGCACCCTTCTCGTCTGGTCATATTTTTACAGAGTTACCTGTTCTTCATTGAACCTAAGCAGTACAATGGCTAGTTTTACCCTTTGTCCTTGGGCTCCATTCTGAAGGACCTCAGGCTGGCTGCATCCCTTATGCTGGGTGAAGAAGTGTATCACACATGTCCCATCTATGACATAGAAATTGGGATAAACTGCATGGCATAAGAATATAGACTAAGTTTCAAATATCAAGATGGCAATGGCACAGTCTAGTTAGGGGCTAAAAAGATGCAAGTTTTTCCCATTTTCTGCATAATATATATTTCTTACAGTCCCCTTCTAAGCCTCAAAAGTTGTATTACATTAAGTATAAAAAGAGCACCATTGAAAGAACAACGCTTTGAAGTATTAGGATCTATAAATCTTCTTTGAAATGTGCAAACATGCCTCAGGTACTCTCTACCTTGTTGGCACAGGTGGAGACGTGACATTTTCCTATTATTTATAGTTTCGGAATAGCTTTCTTGGTTTTTATAATCAAGTATCTCTGTGCTATTGCTGAGCACCTTGAAAACACTTGAAAAATCAACGTGTATTTGGTACAAGCAGCAGAACAGTAGCAATTAAGCCCAGAGCTGCGAGCTGATATTTAGGGATATCAAGTCACATTTTCCACACAACGAGAAACTGTCCATGCTCTGATTTACAACATAAAGATGGTGAATCGGTACTACATCAGGAAACGGAGCTAACACGCTCCCTGGTTACTCCTCCCAGGTGAAAAACCGCTTTTAAAATTTTTTTTGACCTTTTTAAAAAATTATTTTGTAAATAATTTATTTTTATTTACATTTTATCACATGTCTTTGCCGTATACATTTCTTTTTCCAACCCAAATACCATGCATGACAGTCAAGACAATGTATGGTACTATATGCATTATCATCAGCAAATAGCTTCTCATTTTTTGTCAATTAAGCATACTTTTTCCTGTGTTTTCCTTTCCCTTTCCCCTCCTTCCCTTCCAAACTAAGCTCTTTTTTCACATTTTACTGATTCACAAAAAATGTCTTAAAGTATGGACAAAGCTAGAATCCAGCGACAAGTGTACTGTAATTTTCTTCTGAAACACTTTTTCCTCTCTTTCCATTCCCCCTTTTACTAAAGAGAGGTATAAACTAACTTATTTGCAGAAAAAAAAAAAAGGTTAATCTCAGTTTGGTCTGTTATTTGAGCAAAGCTCCATAAGAATTCAATTTCTGATGCAAGGGATCAGATACTATTGAGTTATTGAACTTATGCAAATAACCATTCTGCTACAAAATAAGAATGCACACAAATATTTTCCAATTACAAAGGGGTGTGGAAGGGAGAAAAGTTTATGTTTCAATTTTAAAAATTCTTTTTTTAACAGATTACTATGGACTAGCACTTGGTGTAATGGCTATGGAACTGGACCCATGTAGTCGACTGTGGCTTGAGTCCCGGACCCGGTGGCTTAAACGCACGCTGGGAGCATGTGTGTGCGTGCCCAAGAGCTCGAGAGGAGAATGGAGGAGAAGGGATTGCAGCATGGCCATCTCCCCGGGGAAATGATACCTCGCTTTCTGTCTCTCTGTCTCTCTCTGTCTTTCTGGCAAGCGCATGCACCCTATAGCAAAACAAAACAAAACAAACAAACAAACAAACAAAAAACTCTTTCCAGAAAAAAAAAATTTGCTGAACCCAACAAGTCAAAAGAAAGCAAAAATCCTTAAATCTGGAAGACAAAACATAGAAGAAAACCAGTGATGTTTTAGAAAAAATGTCATAGAATTCTATTTCACCAGTTCAGTCTCATGTAATCTCTCTTTTGTCGAATTAATAGTGTTACTGTG
Source organism: Tupaia belangeri chinensis (assembly GCF_000334495.1). Lineage (NCBI taxonomy): Eukaryota > Metazoa > Chordata > Mammalia > Scandentia > Tupaiidae > Tupaia > Tupaia belangeri. The sequence continues at coordinate 1,176,224 of NW_006207768.1, forward strand.
GTCTGATTTTTCTGTTAACATTCAACATTATTACTGATATTTCAGAACTTGTCTCTACCATTAAATTGGTCTTTTCCTTGGTCATTTTTTGTTCTCTTATTTGTCTGTCTGACTTTAGTGTTCTTGGTATAGTACTCCCTTCAGAACTTCTCAAAGAGCTGATCTAGTGTTGGTAAATTCGTTCAGGTTTTGTTCATCTGAGAATGTTTTTATCTTTTCTTCCCATATGAAGGATAATCTTGCCAGGTACAGTACTTTTGGCTGAAATTGTTTTTCACTTAACAGTTTGAATATATTTTCCCATTCTTCCCTTGCTCACATTGTTTCCAATGAGAGGTCCAATGTTAGCCTGATGGGGTACCTTTTGAAATAACTTGATGCTATTCTCTTGTCAGTTTTAGTTTTTTTTTTTGTTTTTTTTTTTTTTTTTTTTTTTTTTTTTTTTTTTTTTTTTTTTTTTTTTTGCTATAGGGTGCATGCACTCACCAGAAAGACAGAGAGACAGAAAGCGAGAAATCACCCCCTAGGGGGGATGGCCATGCCGCAATCCCTTCTCTTCCCTTTTCCTCTCAGGATCTTGGTACGTGTGCCTGGCATGAGTTTAAGCCACTGGGTCCGGGACTTGAACAGTAGTCGACTACATGGGAGTCCAGAGACATAGCCATTATGCCATCTGCTGGTCCCCAATTTTAGTATCTTATCTCTGTCTGTGATTTTGGTCAATCTGGCTATGATGTGCCTTGGAGAAGATCTTCTTGGATTGATTCTATGTGGGGTCCTTTGTATTTCTTGGGTCTGGATATTTGAATGCCTCTCTAGGTTTGGGAAGTTTTCTTCTAGGATTTCATGGAATAGATTATCAATGCCTTGATTAGTTTCTTCACCTTCTGGGATACCAATTATCCAGACATTTGGACATCTACTGATATCTAGTATTACTCGTATAATATTCTCATTTTGGGGGGTTATTTTCTTAGTCTTTTTGGTGAACTTTTGTAAGTCAGAGGTTCTACCTTTTACAACTGAGATTTGATCTCCTGCATTTTCTGGAGCAGAGGCTTTCTGCTTAAAGGGGCAGGGTTAGACCTACCTCAGATTCACACGGATGCTGGCTTTTCCTTGGGTGTTGGACTAGAAGAGAGTGAAGAGCCTTCTGACTAATGAGACTGGGCTTAATCCTCTTCCTTCCAGGAATGATACTCCTATGTTGAGACTGGAGTTAATTGATAAGATAGTGTGCGTGTATGTGCGTGCGTGCGTGTGTGCACGCACACACGCACACACACACATATGCACTGAGAATGGGGAGGAGAGATAGGAAGAGTAGCCCAATCTCTTTTTATGAGTCCCTTATCTTAGTTAGCATTAGAACGTTCTCATAGTTCAAGTTCTGATGAGCAAACACCATAATCATTCAAGAGGCCATTTAAAAGAAAAATAAAGAGCTTTTCAGTAATCTCTTTTCAGAAATAGCATAACATATCAGTGGAAGATCAAGGGCCAATTGATGCAAATAAAATAGGATGACTCCGAGTGATTCAGGAAGAAGGGAACCCAGGCATTGTTTATAGATGATGGTTAACGATATCTTTGCACCAGCTGTAATTCTGTAGAATGCATATTTTGATAAATCATATCAAAGCCATGACCTATATGCAAAAGGGTCAAAATGAAGTCGTTATCTGAATTTTATGGTCATCAAAAATTTTTTCCTGAGTCAAGTCTTCCCACCCCTACTTTCCAAATATTGTTAGATTAAAAAATATATATATACATATATATAGGACCAGCAGTTAGCGTAATGGCTATGTCGCTGGACTCCCATGTAGTCAACAGCGGTTCGCGTCCCGGACCCGGTGACTTAAAACTCATGCTGGGTGTGTGTGCGTGCGTGCCCAAGATCCCGAGAGGAGAACGGAGGAGAAGGGATTGCAGCATGACCATCCCCCCTGGGGGGTGATTTCTCGCTTTCTGTCTCTGTATCTCTCTCTTTCTGTCTGGTGAGCGCACGTGCCCTATAGCAAAAACCTCTCCAATATATATGTATATGTGTGTGTGTGTGTGTGTGTGTGTGTGTGTATTGATAAATATATATATATATATATATATGTATGTGTGTGTGTGTGTGTGTGTGTGTATTGATAAATATATATATATATATAGGTGTATTGGGACTGGCAGGTGACATAGTGGTTAAGGTGCTGGACTCTGACATAGCCAACTGCAGTCTGAGTCTCAGCCCCAATGACTTAGAATCACACGGGTGCATGTGTGTGCATGCGTGCATGCCCAAAATCCTGAGAGGAGACTGGAGGAGAAGGGATTGTGGCATGGCCAACTCCCTGCAGGGTGATTTCTCACTTTCCCTCTCATTGTACTCCTATCTGATGAGTGCATGCATCCTATGACAAAAACCTAAAAAAAGAAAAATAGCGTGTGTGTATTTGTGTACAATATGTATTATACTAAATAGTATAGTATATTAGTATGCTACATATATATTGGTGTATGTATATAAAAGCATAATACATACATATTTAGAATCATAGTTTCTCCAGAGACTATGGTAACATTCATTGGCCACAGATGATTAAAGAGAGAGAGAAGCTGTATCAGTCACCTACATATGACAATAGGAGCTGAAGGGGAGGAAGGTAAGCATTTTAAATTTAGATTTATTTACTTTAAAAATTATTGATAGAAGTTTTCACATCTCACTTCAAAAGACTGTACCGTTTCACTGCTGACAGTATATTTACCCAGAGACTGACTTGATGCTAGCAAATATGCTGTTCATATTGTCAGCAAAACTAAAATGAATGAGCTTAGCACAATTCAAATGGATCTTTGGCATATCATCAATCAATTAAGTTCTCCCTGGCACTCCGAGGTTAATATCAAAGTACACAATACAGCATCATCCATTTTATTTAGCATTCTTTGTGTGCGGTTCTATAAAACATCCTACCCAGCCTTCCTTGTACTTCCTTTTAGACTAGAGCACTCCAACCATGGTGAAGCAAAAGCTGTGGAGATGCATCCAACGATTATTCCTGTAGCTGTCTTTGTCTTGAGGTGAAAGATGAGTGTCTTCAAAACAGCCACAGCCAAGGATGAAAGCCTAGAAGGCAGTGAAAACAGGAAGGGTGTGAAAGGTGTCAGAGGATGGAGGAAACCACCTGGACGAGTTAACTTCCGCTTCGGCGATTTAGTTGGGTCAACTTCAATAGCAGAATGAGGAGAGCGGTGTGACGGGGTGACGATGATTCTGAGAACATCTCTGAAATCTGGAACGGCATTCTGAAAAAAAAAAAAATTCCAATAGAATTATGTTTTTCTCATTCAGTTTATTTTAGTTTAAATGTATTAAATTCACATTTCATTCAAAACGAAAGTCAATGTCATTATTGGAATTTTAGAAAGAGCTATTCATGTCATGCACAAGCCATTTGTCAGTGAACAACCCCGGGCTTACATGTCCCAATAGAATCAAAATTCATGCTTCAGAGGGAAGCAACAGGGCCTAACAGAAGAATAATGATCACAAAGTCTGCTTTCTGGTGTCATTATAGTTTCTGACTCTGGTACAATGTAAGAGGAACATCTAAATTTTAGTACATTTCTTTTTTTTTTTTAAGAGAGGTTTTTATTTTATTTTTTTCTACAGGGTCGTGTGCTTGCCAGAAAGACAGAAAGCAAGAAATCACCCCCCAGAGGGGATGACCATGCTGCAATCCCTTCTTCTCCAGTCTCTTTTCAGGATTTTGAGTACTGTCTCACACGCATCTGGTGTGTTTCAAGCCTTCGAGTCTAGGACTCGAACTGTGATCGGCCAAGTGAGAGTCCAGTAATATAACCATTGTACCATCTGCTGGTCCCTAGAGGATTTCTTTTTTAAAAGATTCCCAAAGTGGATCTGTGTATCTGCTATTTCTCATTTTGGAGCCACATACCATGTTGGGCTGAAGTGGTGAGCACAGATTATTGCAAAGGTGTCCATGTGACCCCTCAGTTTTACCAGTGGGAAGAACAAGCCACATATCATCTATGTCCTATGTTAAAGGTATGTGAGTATATACCATTAGACAAAATTAGAAAAAATTCTTTTAGAAGGATTACTGAGCCCATAAAGTTATCTTTTAGCATTCTGTACATTTTAAATCAGTAATTAATAGAAGTATAGGAAGGGGGCTCAATATTTTTTTAATATTGACAATGGGTCTTCAGGTTTACAAGGATAGCACTATTATTCATAACTTCTCCAAACTAGAAATGACTCAAATGTCCCTCACAGGAGAATACATATTTTAAAAATTGTAGCATTGTCATATAATTTAACATTGCACAGGAATAAAAAACAAGGGAATGACTAATGTATACAATGTGGATGAATCTTACAGCTGTTGAGTCAAACAAACAAAAAAAGCCAAGTACAAAAGAATTGGGACCAACAGTTGGAGTAATGGCTATGTCGCTGGACTCTCATGTAGTCGACTGCAGCTCGAGTCCCGGACCCGGTGGCTTAAATTCACGCCGGGCGCGTGTGCGTGCGTGCCCAAGATCCTGAGAGGAGAATGGAGGAGAAGGGATTGCAGCATGGCCATCCCCCCTGGGGGATGATTTCTTGCTTTCTCTCTCTCTCTCTGTCTGTCTGATGAGCGCACAGGTCCTATAGCATAAACCTCTCCATAAAAAGAAAAAAAGAATATACTAGGGCTGTCCCCACAGTGCAGTGGTTAAGTGCTGTGCAGAGGAAGCTGGATACCACATGGCTGACCAGGTTGAGACCTGGCCCCAGTAGCTTGAAAAACATGATAGGCATGCATGAGTGCCCAGGACCCTGGCCGATTGGAGACTTGCAAGAAAAAAATACTGTGGCATGATCAGTTCCCACTGCGGAGTTCTCTCTCTCTTGCTCTCTCTTGTTCATGAGTGGGCGAATATGAACCTTGTGACAAAAAAAAAAAAAAAAAAAAGAAAAAGAAAAAAAAGAATATACTGTATAATGTATGATCTTGTTTAAATTGTACTAAGAATAGGCAAAACTAACTGAAGAGCATAGAAGTCAGAATAATAGTAGCCCCTTTGAGGGAACTGTTGATCTTAATTGAAAAGAGACATAAGGGAAACTTCCAGGATCTTGAGGAGCAGTGTGGCAGAGGTATGTGAGTGGGTACATACATAAAACTGTATTCAGCTGTATACTATGATTAATAGACTTCATATATATTATCATAGGTATTAAAACATGTCAAAAAGTTATTTGATTTTCCTCCCAACAAGAGGTGGGAGTCCTGGATCTGGTGGTTTGCTTTCTCACTTTTCTTCTCTCTCCCTCTCTCTCTCATGAACACACATGCCCTATAGCAAAATTTAAAAATAAATAATTAAATCAACAAAATACACAAGAAGTTCAAGTTCAGTCTCTGCTGTGTCATAAGGAAGTCCAGGTCATATGGCAAGGCCATAAGTAGTTGCTCTGCTTGACAGGCCAGCTGAACTGAGCCTTTGAGTAATCTGAGTTTGGCATGGAGACAAATAAGAAAAGATAACTCCAGGTGATTTTAGTCTGCAACTATTGAGTAAAAAAACCCTCTACTCCCACTTGTGGGCATTTAAATCTTCTGGGTTTAGGTCCCAGACACGTTGGAGCATGGGCAAATCATCCTTGCTGTGCTTTGACCCACAGAATCTATACATGTATTAAAGTGGGTATTTTCACATCATTGTGTTTTGGGGTGGTCGTTATGCTTGATAATGGGAACAGAATTTTATATTGGAAAGAAAAACAATACTTAAAAAAAAATAAAGGACCATCGCACTTAAGGAAATTAGGGACCAGTGTCAGCCAGGATTCTTTGGATGCAAGTAACAAAAATCAACTCACTTCAAGCAAGAGAATTTGCTAGCAGGATATGGGGCTGGAAGAGCCTAAGAGAAATAAGATTAATTCCAATTAAAAAGATCCTCTGGAGCCCTTGGTAGTAGGAACAAGTGAAGAGTTTTCTTGAAGACTCAATTGCTGCTTATATATGGTCTGACCATGGTCAGTGGTGTCACTCAGATCACGATTTTAATTTCAAGGAGGGCAACCATCCAACACAGACAGAGCCATGTGCCAACGCTTTATCTAGTGAAAGGGAGGCCAGTGACTTGCAGCTTTGCCAAGAGCAGCAGGCAATGGGGAGGAGGTAGGTCCCTGAGGGAAATCACATGCACTTATCTACAAAGGGAAGAGAAGAAACAGACATCCCAAACCCATTTTGTATGGGATCAACAATTCCGAGATTGTCCCACTTACTCTAGAGGCTGATGACTAACTTTATTCCTGTGTTAATGTCACTCACAGGTGATAGAGATCGATTAGGTTTCTGGAATCCATTCAGAGCTGGAATGGAGTCTGGTCTTTCCTGCTTCATGTTTGAGTGCTCAGTGTTGTCTTGAGTACCGAGTGAGTGAGTGAATCAGTCCTTCTTTTGTTGATCTATGGTAAAAGAAGGGAAACATGTATATTTCTAGATCTATTTTGGATATCAGTCATAGTAGTACTACCCAGACCTCCCCATTCCCCAGTTCCTTCTATGACAATCCACTTCCTTTTCTTCAGAGGCTTCAGATATGGGAGGCCTCCTTCCTTCCCCAAGTCAGTGACTTTCTTGACAAAGGTTAGTCCCTTGCCTGAGGGTGATGACTCTGTTCTGTGGTTTGTGCTCTGGAACTCTTCCTGTGAATTGGGCCAAGACAACGCTGGACTTGAGCCTACATGCTTGCTCGGCTCTTACCTGTGTCTTACGAGGAGTCACCTTATCTTTCTATAGAGAGCATGTTCGTAATAAATCACTTTCACAAACATCCCCACCTCACGCTCTGCTTCTGGGCAACCCAATTTAGAACAGTAGTCTAGGTCAGTGGATCTCAAACTTTTGTGTGCATGAAAATCGTATTAAGAATACAGGGTAGGTTGAAGAGAATTTCTCCCTCCTCTTTTAAAGCTTGATGTATACAGAAATAAACTGATTATAAATAGAATAAAAGGAGAAAAAGTATACAAATGTATTCATGTGCAAGTGCACAAAGGTCACACAAAATCTGAAAGTCAAAGGAGGGCCCAGTGATTGAGGATTAAATATCTGCTTTGTTGGTGGAATTAACCTTCACTGTAGACACAATAATTAATGTAGTTTATTTCTAAGCGTGAATATGAGCGAACTACCTGGAGAAGAAAAAGTGTGTTTCTTGAATTGCTGAGATTCAGTGGTTTCTTTTATGTAGTTTTGAGAGCAGGAAAGTTGTCTATCAGCATAAGGAGTCTTTTACATTGGTTTGGCCCAAAAAAGATGAGCCATCTGGAAGTGGAGGCTTGTAGGTTATAGGCCAGTTTGAAATTCTTAGATTAGTAATTGGTAAAAGAAAACCAGAAGACTCTGTTTCTGAACGAAATCAGCAAAAGTATAATAAGAAAGCTTACTGTACATGCCAAGAATAGGATGTGCACCCACTAGCAGTGGGCTGTTAATGTTTGAAGGCCTGTGTTGATGCTTGTAGGTATGATTCTTCCAGGCCCCTGGGAAATAATTTTAGAATAGGAAAAAAATTAAAATTGTGTTCTCATCTTCATAGGGGAGAGGAAAGTGAGGAGAAAATAGGCAATTCTGAAGGGTAGTAACTAATTTTTAGGGGAGATGAATGTGCCTGAAGAACAGACAATAGATTGGGGAAAGCTACTCTGGATCCTAAGCCGGTCACAACAAGGTATGGGAAGGTGGGAGGTGGAGATGCACTGTGAATAAAAGTGTCTTATTATGCAGATAAAGTCTCTCAGGTCATAAAAGTTGTTTTGGAACAGCTTCCTGAAGAACAAGGATAGCCAGTCTGGGTGTGGTTGTAACTTTTAATCTCTCCTGTGATTGATCTTCCTTGATTGTTTGATAAAAGTACTACAGAAAAGGTTCAAGACAATTGCACTTATTTATTTTTTAAAATAACATCTCTCTGTCAGGTAAGAGAATTTCAGAGGAAGCTCCTCCCTGAACTTCATAAGGGAAAAAGGGTTGCGGAGAAAACAAGGCAGGAGAAGGTTAAAGAGGAACTTGGGTTCTCAGGCTTATTTCTGAGAGTTCTCTTTTTCTTGTTTTTTTTTTTTTTAAAGAATTATTTATCAGGGGACCAGCAGGTAGTGTGATCGTTAAGGTGCTAGATACTCCTACATTGCTGACCACAGTTGAGTCCCGGACCTGGTGGCTTGCTTTTTCGCTCTCTTTCTCCCTCTCTCTCTCTCTGGTCAAATTAAAAAATAAAAAGAATGAATAAATAAAATGAAATGAATCATTCTTTTTAAAAAAATGATTTATTTAATTTTGTCATTATTATTATTATTTTTAATTTGCTACAGGACACATGCACTCATCAGACAGAGACAAAAAGAGAGAGAAAGCAAGAAAGCAAGCTACCAGGTCTGGGACTCAAACCATGGTTGACTATGTGGAAGTCCAGTGCCTTGAACCACCACAGTACCTACTGGCCCCTCTGAGGGTTTTCAATCTCCTTTGTTCAAATCACTCAGAATGCCAGAGTGCCATTGCTTAGGGTATTTTCTGAGCCTTAACAGAAGGCTGGTGAAGGGTTGGCCCAATAGCCACATAGCTAAAGGAGCAAAATCCCACTTGGCCAACTGCAGGTTGAGCAAGAAGCTAGCTGTGTGTGTGTGTGTGGTGCTGAATCCCAACAGAATAGAGAAACAGAGGAGAAGGGGGACCAGCAGGTGACGTGGTGGTTAAGGTGCTGGACACTCCCACATGGCCAACCATGGTTCAAGTCCTGGACCTGGTGGCTTGCTTTCTCATTTTCTCTCTCTCTCTCTCTCTGGTCAAATTAAAATAAATGAATGAATAAATAGAATTAAATAAATAATTCTAAAAAATAAAACAAAAAGAAACGGAGGCGGAATCGTGCTATGACCACACCCAAGGGGGTAAAGCACTTTCTCTCTCCCTCTCTGTCTGTCTCTAGTGAGCACACATGCCCTCTGGCAATGAAAAGAACAAAAAGGAGGTGGTTAAAATACACAGTTACTAGAGCTCCAATCTCAGAATTTCTGCTAGAGCAGGTCTTGGGTATGGCTTGATAATTTGCATTTCACACAAATTCCCAGGTGATGCTGGGTAGCTGCTCTGAGCACCACACTTGCAGTTAGGCATTTGCTAAGGTGGTATGGTTTGTAACACTGGGAGGCCTCTCACTTCATTCCCATGGCAAAAATATTTTGCCAAGTAACCCTGCCACAGTATTTAATTCTTTTTGGCTAGGAGGTTAAAGTCTTACGTGTAAACACAACTGCTATCCAGAAAGCATGGACACGCTATGTTTTATCACTTACATATTAGCTCTATTATGCAATAATAAAGTTTACTTATCCAGTTATCTAATAGAAAAAGGGCAATAAAAATAGGAAATCTGGGGCCAGCAGGTGACGCGTAGGGTAAGGCACTGGAGTCCACTTGGCTGACTGTGCTGTTTGAGTCCTGGACCTGGGCACGTGTACGTGCGTGCCCAATATCCAAGAGGAGAATGGAGAAGGGCTTGCAATATGGCCATTCCCTCTGGGGGGTGACTGTTCTCGCTTGCTCTCTGGCTTTCTCTGGTGAGCACCCGTGGAAACAAACAAAAGACAGGGAAGTTTTGATGGGGGCGGGAAACCCAAGGGAGTCCGATTGCCGTTCGTTTCCAACTTATTTGAGTCACAGAATCTTTTCTTCAAACAAAAACTTCAGAGACTACCCTTGGATATAGAACGTGGAAAGGGTGTGAGGAAACCGTCAGGGGCTGTGTTGGCTCATGCAAGGAGGGGCAGGGTCTCTAGCTTCTCTGCATTTGATTCCGGCCTAGCCTGGGGCTGGCTCCATATGGCATGTGTCTTTGGAGGAAACAGACCAACCATATGATTTCACCAGGAAACCAGAGACCCCATATCGCATTTCAAGATCTGCAGTTGGACTGCTGAGAAAACATGCATTACGAGAGAAAACAGGGCCGGACTGCGTTGTCTATATCAATGATGCTTAGTAAAAATCCGTGTTAGAGGAATACCAGCGTCATGGGCCGTGGACAGATTTTTTGATGTTTTCTCTTCTGTGTATTTCATGGTCTTGCTTTTTATTCAAAAAAAAAAAAAAAAAAAAGGCGAGGGCATATGAAAATGCTTAAGCAACTACACATCGCAGTCCGTGAGGCCTGGTTTTGATGGATGATGTGGGGTTGTGCAGCTCATTGCAAAGTAATGCTTTTAACTTAACTCAAATCAGTTTCAAGTGAATGTTTTACACATTTATGCTCCAGAGTTTGAAAAAACTTTTTTTTTTCCCCCTAGAAAACCACACTCCTTGAGACACTCCCACCAGTGGGGGGTTGGAGGGGATGCCTCCCTGGCTCAGAGAAGGACAGTGTTTACTTGCTTTGTCTTCAAACTGCTACAAGTTTAGGGCCCACAGGGCTGCTGTCTTCTTAATGAAGCGGTTAATGATGTGTGAATTATAGATCCTGACAACCCCTTTAATAAAAACAACAGGACCGCATCCACAATGCAGAGTGTGGCTGCTAAGTGATGACAGACTGTCTGCTTAACGCAGGGCGGTATCTTTAAGTAAAGCGCCATTCTTGCATGGCGGCACTGGCACTGGCGATTCCTCGTCAACACAGAACAGAACGCCAGGAAGAACATGCGGATACACTGCCCAGCTGGGGTTCGGAGTGCAGGAGCCAAAGAGGTGTTCGAGATGGTGCAGGATCCTGAACCAGCAAGAGTTGTTGATGCTCTTTGCTTTGGCAGCGCGAGGCCTGTTAGAGCAAAGGCCTGTGTGATGGGTGTTTTAATAGCCTCAAAGTTGCCCTCTTCTCCCCCTCTCCCCTCCCTCCCTGCTGGAGCCCAGGAATGCTGGCCTTCCAGTTGATTTCAAAGCCCCAATTGTCTGTTCTGAATGCTGACTGATGTTTGGGATCGAATAATGGTGGGCCTGCCCTTGGCCAGAACAGTCGGCTGAAGCCCAGCTGTGGAGGAGGCACTTTCCGGCTGCTGAGAATACAGGAAAGCTGGGTGAAGGGGGAGCTGAAACAAACCCAAACCTAAACAAAGCTGGTGCTCCATTTAATTTAGTGGCCACTTCTAAAATAAGTGAATTCACTTTCGATCCTTCAATAGGCACAGGATTTGGATTCACAGGCCAAAGTCCAATCTCTTTATCCTGAGTCCCTGGGATGAGAAAATCCAAGCCTGCCTTGTTTGGGCAAGGGTAGTTTTCCTTTAAACAGTTCAAGGAACTGTTTGTCTAACCCTCACCATTCGAGGTGACAGATAGCAAAGCAAAGCAAAGAGAATGGCATGCATTCACAAGTGAACACAAACCTTCCCATTTGTTCCCAGAGCTCCCTGACCAGCAGAGCAATGAAATCCTGCCTGCTGAAAGGGCATTGACATGCAAATGAGGCCCCTGGGCACCCTGCTTGGCTTCAGAAAAGTGGAGCAGCCCTGTTGGGCAAGGCTGTCCAACTGGGTGAGGTCGAACTGGGCCAGGTCGGCCTTCTCTCTGGCTCTGTAAGGCTGAGAAAGCACCTTGAAGTGAAGGGCCAGGATTAGCCCAGGTGAAGCTGAACTTTGGGGGAGAGGGAGCAGATCCGGTAAGTGGTCACAGTTATAGGGTGAACACTGGTTAGCTTGCGTCTGAGGGGGATCCTAGGATGAAGGACATGGAGTGTGCAAACCAAAGTTGGTCCTCCCAGTTTAGAATGATTTGCCGTCCTTCACGTTCTCAGCTAGAAAGCCCACAGCGATCACGGTGCATCGCGGAAACACTAAAGTCCACTGTCCACGAAGGATCCTTCATCATCTGCTGTCTCTTTCTCCTCCATCATGGATTTCCCGGTATGTTCTGTAGTCCACTAGAAACAGCAAAGCGAACTTGAGATTTTCTGGCTATTTTTCAGTCTCCAAGTTCTTCTACTCGTGAGGCGAAGGCAAAGAAGTAAGTGACTGTGTGGAAGGCCAAGAAGATGGGGCATCGCTCGTAATCATTGGGAGCCCACCGTGTGTCAGTGCCAAGTGACATGTGTCGTGTTTGTAAAATGAGCTGTCTCCCATCTGTAGCCCTCTGAGGTAGGCTGTACTCTTGTCTGTTTTGCAGATGATGAAACAAAGAACTGATAGATTAGGTAGGTATAATTGTCATATGTTTATTCAGATGGTGGTATTACATATAATGTATCATACGATTTATACCGTTTTCTATTAAGTCTTCTTTTTTTTTTCCCTATTACAAACAATACTGTGTGAAATCATGCAGGACTTTAAGAAGTTCATGGAAAATGGAATGGAAGTGTGAGTTTATTTTGGTGCATAATAAAATGAAATCCGTGCATAGGTTTTTTTAAATAATATGCATAATATGCTAAAAAGTCAACTTCCTCATTATGCTTATATACACACATGCACACACACAGACACAGACACATATTTATATCTTAAAAGAGAAAGTGACAGAGAGAGAAGCAGCTTCAACAGGGTCTCCTCACACTAAGATCGCTGGTCCCTGGCCCTCCAGTTTGTTCGCCAGGCTCCTGGATGCCCGTGTGTGCCCGGAGTGTCTTTAGGCTCACCCTTGGATCCACATTTGAGGCTGACTGGCTCCCAGCGCTGCAGCTCAGTTTGCCACCAACTGTGCCACCAGACCAGGCTCCAAGATTTTCTGAAGACCCCACTTGTAGTCTTGTACGCTTATCTTTCCAGGTGTATTTGAAGGACCAATGTCTAAAAGAAGAGAGTACATTTGGAATTCAAGTAAGTGTTGCTAAAAAAGCTGTTCCACATTGCACTAATCTTTATGTTTTTAAAAAGAACTATTTGCTTAATTTTATTTATTTATTCATTTATTTATTTTTAAATTATATATATATATATAAGAAAGCGAGAAATCACCCCCCCAGGGGGGATGGCTATGCCGCAGTCCCTTCTCCTCCATTCTCCTCTTGGGATCTTGGGCACGCACGCACATGCGTCTGGCGTGAGTTTTAAGCCACGGGGTCCGGGACGCGAACTGCGGTCGACTACGTGGGAGTCCAGCGACATAGCCATTACGCTAACTGCTGGTTCCCTTTATTATTACTATTTTATTTATGGTGGTTAGAGAGATTTCTGTTATAGGGCACGTGTACTCGCTGGAAAGACAGAGATAGACAGAATGTGAGCAATCACCCCTCATGAGGGATGGCCATGGCATGATTCCTTCTCTCTCATCTCCTCTTCGGATTTTGAGCACACATGGGCATGCGCCTGGTGTGAGTTTCAAGGCACCGGGTCTGGTACTTAGACCATTGTTGGCCATGTGGTAGTCCAGCGACGTAACCATTAAGCTATCTTCTGGTCCCTTATTATTATTACTTTTAAAATTTGCTGGGACTAGAAATGGCATAACCATTTTTTTGGAGAGGTTTTTGCTATAGGGTGCATGCGCTCGCCAGAAAGACAGAGAGAGACAGAGAGACAGAAAGCGAGAAATCACCCCCCCAGGGGGGATGGCCACTCCGCAATCCCTTCTCCTCTGTTCTTCTCTCAGGATCTTGGGCGCCTGGCATGAGTTTAAGCCACCAGGTCCAGGACTCGAACTGCGGTTGACCAAATGGGAGTCCAGGGACATAGCCATCATGCCACCTACTGGTCTGAGTTATATGCGAATTCTATGCCATTTTGTCTATAAAGGTCTTGAGCATCTGAGGATTTTGCTATCTGAGGGGATCCTAGAACTACATACTCACAGATACCAAGGAATCACTTGTACGTGTTTATTTGGAGTTACTATTGCGTTTCAATATGTATGCATTCGTGTCAGGTATTGCAGTAGGTGCAGGAAAAAAAAAAGCTGAATCGGGGAGAACGCTTGTCTTCAAGGAACTTGCCATCTATTAAACACATAAGCAAAAACGTCAATGAACTATTACAGGTGCCATGGAAGAAGTGCTTACAGAGCAGGTGCTCCCAGCTGGTTAGGAACCAAGCTGCACAGCAGGAGGTGAGCTGGGGGTGAGTGAGCGAAGGTTCATCTGTATTTAGAGCCGCTCCCCATAGCACACATTACCACCTGCGCGCCACCCTCTGTCAGATCAATGATGACATTAGATTCACATAGGCACTCAGATCCCATGCTTGTATAATCTCATTTTATATGTGTGTATAAATATATATACATATGTATGTGTATATATATAAGAGAAAGCAAGTCGCCCGGTCTGGGACTTGAACAGCAATTGGCCATGTGAGAGTCCAGCACCCTTAACCACCACACCACCTGCTGGCCCAATTTCATTATATATTAATAGTAGAAATAAAATGCACAATAAATGCAATGCATTTGAGTCACCCTGAAACCTCCTCCCTCCCCAAGCCCTGATCCATGGGAAAATTATCTTCCATGAAACCATTCTGGGGGGCCAAAAAGGTTGGGAACTACTGATATCAAACGCTGTGGGATTCCAGAGAACCATGTGAGCAATACTCCCAGGTGGGTCAAGACTGTAGACACAAGGGCTTGGAGGAGCTGACCCTCAAATGTGGCATAGGGGAGATAAAAGGACTTTTGACAGCAGGCTGTCTGGAAACTTGACTCTGTTACTTATTATATTATCTTGGGCAATTTGTTTTAGCTCCCTGAGTTTCAGTTTCTTTACCTGTAAAATGGAGATTATGTTTCCTAAATCACATTTTTAGGAGGCTTATAGGGGAGAAGGCTGATGTGCACGTAACTGTTCCATGTGAAGTTCATTGCTAAGATAAAAACCTTCTTGTTCAATAACCAGCTTTCCTTATTTTTAAGTGAGAGTAATCCTTTTTTTTTTTTTTGGCAGAGGTTTTTGCTATAGGGTATGTGTGGTCACCAGAAAGACAAAGAGTCAGAAAGCAAGAAATCAGCCCCTGGGGGGATGGCCACCCCACAATCCCTTCTCCTCTATTCTCCTCTTGGGATCTTGGGCACACATGCACACGTGCCCGGTGTGAGTTTAAGCTATCTGGTCTGGAGCTTGAACCGCGGTTGACTACATGGGAGTCCAGTGACATAGCCATCACACCAACTGCTGGCCCCTACGTGAGAGTAATTCTAACTTCATCCCTATGTTGAGTTTTCAAATTGAAATTTTTAAGAATAAGGACTTCAGAGCCTGCCTTTGCTCTTTTCATGGTAAAGCTCTTAAATTAGATAATCGTTGTTATTGTCGTGTAGTGCAGCTGGACTGTCCACAGTCAAGGACAATAATTCCTGAAAGAAAATGTTAAAGAACTGTTGAAAGAACGCTGTAATGCCTATTGGAAGATAAGAAGGACTGAACTGCACGTTGCGATTTGGAGAATAGTGGTTGAACGCTTGTCTGTGCCTTGACATTTGAGAGAACTCCTGGGTCATAGGAAAAGTCATGATGCATTTTTGCATAGAAAAACATAGAAAAATATGTCATGACTTTCCTGACCACCAAATAGAAATCAGCTTTAGAACGAGCAGTGGCTTGATGGTTTCCATCAAAGATCAAGAACTATGTAGGATTTCTCAACACCAAGTTAGGTGGTCAGATCCCTCGAAACTAGAATGTTCCATTTAATTTAACACATACTTACTGAACTTGCCTGTTGAGATGAACCATGTTAGGCCTCAGGAAGGCTCTAGGGTTCCCAGACTTGGCTTGCTTTTATGGTTTTGGACAGCAGCAGGTTTAATTCTTGTTTGCAAAAATATTTATTCTGCTTCCTTTGAGAGAGCACGAGTGGATTGAGACCATTCAAGTGATGCGCAGTGGGATTTGGTACTAGGGAGGCTGTACTCTCTCTCCTGATGGTCCGTGAGGATGTGTGCAGATAGCTTTCACACGCTGGCTGCCCTAAGCCCCTGTGGCTAACGAAGTAGCCATGTCAGGGAGAGTTTGTTCATTTCACACTCTGGACGGTCAGCCTGTGTTACTAACTACTTGTGCACCCAGATGGATGGTGTGGTCTAGCCAGTGTGTGGTTTGCCCTAAATATAGCCGAGTTCCCTGTCATGATGTTCAAAAAGAGTTGAAAACTCAGGGAATACATGTGGTTTTCTTAGAAGTCAGTCATCCAAACCTTCAACCTAGAGTTCAGGGTGGGCTGAAAATAGCAGGGGAACTTCCCCAAAGACCAAGGCCTTTGGAAGCCCAGGGCCATAACAAGATTCAGGGGACTTCCTGTTGCTGTTTGGCCCTCTCTATATGCCACTTTATGAGGGACGGCATACATCCGGTAACCTGCACAGAACTTGAGTGTGGGTTGATGGACTGCTATCTTATCTCCCACACGATGTGAACTAAAACTTAAATGTAAGAGTATTTTGAAATTAAAAGAGCAAGAGCTCCTTTTTAGATTTTCTGCTGGCTCATTCTGTAAACAGGAATTAAAGCTAAAGTTCTTTCTCTTTTACTGCCTAGGTACTAGGTTGGCCCAGAGGTGTTTAATGAAGCCCTGCCTTGGATCGAGAGAGGAAAGACTGTCTTCCCTCAGTGACTCCAGGGGGCGTGGTGGCGCCCACCCTATGGCAAAAATCTATGGAGGCTGGAGGATTGCGGGGCATCGAGTCCTCAGTGACTCCAGAGGACTGCTCCTGTTCTCAAGAGAGCTCTCACAGAAGGGAAGCAGGCTGAAAACCTCTGGAACGCGTTTGAGGTGTGCTTAGGCAGTGCCTACTGGAAGCTGCAGAAATTGCGACTCCGGGTTTGAGGCAATCAATACATCAGAGGTAATATCTAGGGTAATTTCAGAGCATTCCCTGGGAAACTTGGCTCATTCAGTTGCTCCTCTATCACTTAAGACAGAGTTCTTTGTCTTTGGGGTTGATGAGTAGGTATAAAAGCAATTTCAGAGCAAACTGTCAGATAAAGCAAACTCAATTCATGTCCTATAATGACAAGGTTGTGCACCACGTAGAAAGGCTTTTAGATTGGCTTTGAGTAAACTCAGATGAAGACAAGCTTGTATCGAAAAGAGAGAGAGGGCCGAAAACAACTCACCTCACCTGAGAATACCCGGGGATCAAAAGGAGCCCAGCTCTGGTGAGGACATGAGTAAATCGTTCCTGTTTCCATAATGACTTCTTTACATTATTGAATACAATGGGAACTTGAAGGGCGCCTGCAATAACAGTTACTCATGAAAAATTAACAAAGAATTTATGGAAATGTAGGAAAAGTCCCAGAGCAATTAGCTTAGATTTCTCTAGAGTCTGAGGAAAGCCTGGATAATTGCAGGCAGAAACTGCATAAAGTGGCTATTTTCATTATCGCTGGATACACAAAGTCCATTTTCCTCACAATGGGATTTAATGACGTTAAAGCTAACGGGGAGATCTGTTTAAAAAGGTTACACCACGGTTTACCAAATGGTTTGATTTATGTCACTTTGGAGATAGGACACTTAAGATTACGGTGAGGGGGGCCGGAGAAGTTATCCTTGAAATTTCCAATGATTCCTATATGATAGGAAAATATATTACAGTTTCTGAAAGCTAATTGTACATCACCACTACGATGCACAAGAATGAATTTAATTTGTCTCAGAATTGAAAGCCGAATTGTACTACAAGCTGGCACATGAATATCCATTCTGACTCCACGCTCTTGTAAATTGGCTATTATGTATGTTTATAGGTGTACTTAGGGCTGGGGTCCTCTGCTTGAATGTCTTAGAGACTCTGAGGTCCTGGCTCCCTAACAAAGCAGAGGCAACATTCTGAAAAATGGCAGAGTCCTTAGGAGGCTTACATGGAGATTAGACGTCATTATTGGAATGCCACTGTTTTCAGTAAAATAAAATCAAGCAGAGCACATCATCTTTTCTTCTGCTCATTCATAAGCACTGGCAGTTTAATGACTCTTCTCAAGTCCAAGAAAGCCAGCTTCTCCTTGTAAAGAAATGGGCGAAGAGACATAACACAGGGAGCTTTCATCAACCCCCCGTGTCCCCTGCAATGTCACACACACAGCGATCTTTTCTATCTATAAAAAGCTGTGGTTAAGGCTGTGCCTGGGATCTGAATGATTCTTGAAACTGTTAAATAGATTCTTGCTCTGAAGCCCACAGAATATTAATAACTTTCGTTAGTTCCAGTGTCAAAAGGATCATACAGTGTCAGCCTTACTTGGTCAACACTGTCCTCTAAAAGAAAGAAAAAGGAAAGAAAGAAAAAAAAAAAAAGAGAGAGATGATTTAAGTGTTTTCAACAAAAGCCTCAGCAGAGGTCCTGCTCTGAATGGACACTGCTGCCTAGGGACAAATGTCAACACAGTTCAAGCTTTGTTAAAAGGACTGAAAAGATCCGTGAGCCCGCACACGGGCACGCTTACGGCCAGCATTAAGAAAATCCATCTAAAATAACAACACCGCATTCACATCCCAAACCAGCCAATACACTCGTAGCAGATGTGACAATCCTATTTTGACAGTCCAGATAGTTGATAACGGATGGCAAACGAAATTTCTATTTGGCATGGCACCCGAGTTTACACAATTACAGCCCTTCTGCTTGTCTGGGCCACCTTACGGCCGCAGAAGGCAGAGAGAGCAAACAGAAGCCAGAATCTTGGGATAATCAGTGCTGCATGCCACAAGCCCCATCAGTATCATTCTGCTCTACTGTTCGTTTTTATTTGTTTCTGCATATACTACGAGTCCAAAGAATTAGTTAACATTCCTGCACTCCTCCCCGCTGCCCAGCTTGCCAGTTTTTACGAACCTCTTTGTCATCTCCAACACATTTTTTTTTTTAAAAGCACATTATTCACCTGGTTAATGAAAGAAAGAAAAGAAGAATGAAGGGAGAGCTTTGCTGTAAATGGAGCTGGCATTTATTTCACTCAGGCATTCTGAGTAGCCCTGACATTCAACACCCTTGTACCTGAAACTCCTGGGCATCTCCCCTTCGAGCAGGTCAAATAAAGCTGTTCCTCGGGGGGATAGTTTAAAACTACTTGTAACATGTTTTGATGTACAGATTATCAATTCTGCTGAGCAACAGAAGGACATATTTGGGAGTCGCATAAACAAATACATTCAACTGTGCTGTGGATTAACCTAAAGTGACACATTTATTTAAAAATCTGCCTACTACTTGTCCTCATTGATTAAATGCCCTTAAGAAAGTAAGTGATGAAATGAACACCATTAAGATGCAGCACACCTCCTCCGCTCCTTTTGATGGTTGACACATTCCCTAGAGTGGGAGATTGGACGGCTGATAAGCTAACACTGAATTATAAGCACTTTGTGGAATGTCACTGGCAAATGAAAGATCTACTGTTTTGCTTGCAAAGCACCCGTATGCCTTAACAGCACAAAAATGGACACGGTGCAGACTTATTTCATCCTCTGTGCTCGGAATATAAACGAATGTGTACACCATGCGTGCATGTGCACGGCAGAGATCAGCTCAGAGCCAACAAGGCTTGTTCTGGCTTCAGTACCATTGATCACAAAAATAGAGCGGCCAGCCAAGGCCTTTGTCAACACTGTCAGGACTCCAACAAGCATCGGATGATTTTGCTGTTGCTAATTGTTACCCGAGCTGCCACGGTTTTGGAGGGGAGAGCATGTGGGGGCATGGGAGTGTGTTCATGGCGGTGTTGGGGCGTGGACAGGTTAAATGAAGACTCTTCTTTGGGGAAGAAGAGGTGCAAACATTTGAGGTGTAGTGGGAAGGGGGCAGATACGGAGTTCGAGCCCTGTATTTGACTACTAGCCGGCT
>NW_006207768.1:1196019-1217094 GCF_000334495.1 Tupaia belangeri chinensis
CCTACTAGCCTGATGGCCCTGGGAAGACCACGTTAGTTTGCTGAGCATCCAGTTTCTTCAGCTGAGAAATGGGACTCATACTATTTGTTGTTTATTGGATGGTTGCGAGGACGGTGTGGAATAATGAGCAAGAATGTGCTTCGTAAACGGTCCAACGCCATACAAAGGTCAGGAGTCACCGCTGGCTGTGAGGAACGAGAGCACCAGGCAGTGTTTGCTCCCAAACGTAGACTTACACCCCTTGGCGTTCACGCCCCAGTCCCCGTAGGCAACAGCTCTCCAGGCTGGCCTCCCTGCTGTGTCCTGGCTCTGCTGCCTGGTTTCGGGTGGGACTAGTGGGAATCCTTTCTGTGGATCGTTCCAGGACCAAACAGTAGTACCTAGAAAATCTGAAACATATTCATTATTTAGACCTCAGTAGTGTAATGTGATATTTAAGAAGATAAGCAATTGGGGCTATTGGGTGGCATGGAGGTTAAGGTGGTTGGATTCCCACATGGTTGAATGTGGTTTGAGTCCCAGACCTGGCAACTTGAAAAATCACACCTGGTGATGTGCATATGTGACCAAGATCTCGAGAGGAGAATGGAGGAGAAGGGATTGCAGATTGGTCATCGGCAGGTGGCGTGATTTCTCACTCGCCCTCTCTCTGTCTCTCTCTGGAGAGCACACGTGCCTTATAGCAAAAACCTGAAAAAAAAAAAAGATAAGCAATCAATTACACTTTCTAAAATGAAAATAATGGAGAGGACCCTAAAGAACACTAAGCCCTAAAGTACGAAGGGGTATTTTTGGAATTACTTTCATACCAAATCAGCATCCAGACCTAGGGAATATTCAGATTATTTTTACTTTGTGTTGTGGTTGTTTTCTTTTTGAACAAGCAACAAAAATTTCTTTTTAAAATTTTCAATAGGGAAATGTAGCTCTATCCATGTTGAGATTTCTTTTCCTACAAATCTTTCTCTCTGGCCATTCCCACTAGGCACAGACATCCCTTCCAAACATTCTGATAGTATTAGTTGTTCCAAACTGTCTGTGGGTTGGATGAGTTTGCATTCAGGGCCGGCTCCATCTTATACCATCTCGCGGGGTTTTCTCTCAGGTGGTTCTAGAGAAGGCTCTGCCTGCTCTGTTCCGATCTGGACTGGGAAGGTGACTGATAAAACTGGCCCAGGTTCACCTACTGCCGCGGGTGGTCACAGCATGGATTTTAATCTGGTTTGGCTTTAGTAGACGGCTAGCTCTGTTGTTTTGCACTTAGCCCTTCAGTTCAACAACAACAATAATAGTAATGATGATAGCTTCTAATTTCTGAATGCTTATCACATGCCGGGCATTTTTACAAGGGTCAGTATGTCGTATCTTACATGATTCTTCCAAGAACTGGTATACGAGGTACTAATATCACACGTGCTATACATGCACGATTACTTGCTCAGATTCCCGATCTAGTTGATTTGAAAAGAGGGACCACGCTCAGGTCTGGGTGCCCCGGACCCTGAGCCGCATCTACCCCGTTTACCTCAATGGGCTATTGAGAAGATTACGTGTGCTCATGCCGGTGAAAGCTTAGTTCATTTTTAATAGCGTATTTATCTATTTTTAAATGATATAAACAAGCCATTTCTTATTGGAAATTTGGAAAGCATGGTAAGAAGGAAAAATCCTGCTGTCACGTTTTTATGCTATCATATCATGTTTTATAAAAAGGTATAAAGTAAAAGGTCCAAGTCCTGTCTCCTACTCCTACCAAGACCTCAGAGCGAGTGCTTATTATCTGTGTGTCTCTGTGTGTGTGTGTGTCTGTGTGTGTAGACTTCCAGACACTTTTCTTGCTGAAAGTTTTTGAATGATAGTCAACCCCAGGATAGAAGAGCAAGTCTGATTTTCCTGCTGTTGGAGCACGGAGCAGAGACTGACCTGGACCACGTGATGTGTCAGTTTCAGGGTGTCTGACCGACTGGTGCTGTGCAACCCAGCTGGGTGACCACCCATGTGCTGGGTGAGCCACTGTGGGAGATCGGTGGCCGCCAGCCAACCCAAGCGATAGGTAACACACCTTCAACTTGTCTGGGATTTTTGTCCTCTCTTGTGTCTCCTTGTCTCCTTCCTCCTCAGCTTTCACTCTTCCTTTTCTGCTTCACTTCCTGATCCTTGTCTTCTCCACCATCTTTCATTTTAAAAAATTTGCTAGAAGACTTGTACACTTGCCAGAGACAGAGAGAGAAAGAGAGAGAGGGAGACAGAGAGAGAGAGAGAGGGAGACAGAGAGAGAGAGAGAGAAAGTTATCAAGCATGACAAGGGGATGGCCACGCCACACTCCCTCCTCCATTCTCCTCTCAGGGTTCTGGGCATGCACGCGCATGTGCCCAGCGTGTTTTTCAAGTCACCAGGTCTGGGACCCCACCTGTGCGGTGGCCACAGAACCCAGTGCCTTAACCATCAAGCAACTAGCTGGCTTCCTATCTTTTGTCTTGATTTCAGTGCAAAAACGTTCTAAAATTGAAGTGCTGGTGAGTAGGGGGGAGGGTGGAGAGGGGAGGAGGAAAAAAAATTGATGTTCCATGACTATTTTTAGTCTGCTGAGACTCTTTTCCCCCTCTTAGCCGAGTGCTGGAGGGCAGAGCAGGCCAGCTCAGTAGCTTTGGCAGATGTCCTGTGACTCCCAAGCGAGCAAACTGAACAGACCAGAAACACAGAAGAGGGAGGGGACCTGGGAGCTGCATTGGCCTCAGTGACTGGGTGGAAGAGTGAACTCATGCTCATTCTCTGTGTCCTTAGAGACACTCTTGACCGGCTTTCAAGAGAAAATTCAGGGGGCCGGCAGGTGGCGTGGTGGTTAAGGGTGCTGGACTCTCACATGGCCAACCACAGTTCGAGTTCCAGATCTGGTGGCTTTCTTTTTTATTTTCCCTCTTTCTTTCTCTCTCTGTCCCTCTCTGGTCAAATTAAAAGAAAGGGAAAGAAAGAAAGAATGAAAGAGAGAGAAAGAAAAAGAAAATTAAATAAAATAATTCTTAAAAAAAAAAAGAGAGAGAATTCAAGTGAATCCTTTTAGTCTTTCAATCAGATGGGGAGAACTCTTAACAGATATTTCTATTAGGGGCATTTTATACAGAAGATTGGAAAGCCAGTCGGTGGACTCAGAGCTGCCCTCTGGGCTGGCCTGGTCACTGAGCAGCTGCCTAAATGCTGTGCGATGATCTTCCCCTACCTGGAGAACGCAGTGTCTCTAAGAATTAGTGTTCAATAATAGAGAAGATCACAAGGACAGGACCAGAATACTTGTGTATACATCTTGTGTTCATTGTTTCACTTTTACATTTGTCTGAATTTGATATAACCTACAACCCAGTAGTAGTATTTTTTTCTTTTCCGTGGGTTCTCTCCACCCACCCCACCCCAAGGTTTTTGCTGTAGGGTATGTGCATGCACCAGAGAGATACAGAGAATGAGAGAGAGACAGCAAGAGGGAAAGTGAGAAATCAACCCCTAGAGGGATGGCCACACTGCAATCCCTTCTCCTCCATTCTCGTCTAGGGGGTTTGGTTGGGAACGCATACTCATTTGGCATCATTTTCAAGCGGTCAGGTCTGGGATTTGAACCACAGTCGACCATATGGGAGTCCAGTGCCTTAACCACTGTGCCACCTGCTGGCCCTTAACCCCCTTACCTGCTCAATCTGCCTCTTTGTACCTTGTTTACGTTTTTGCCTTTTTATAACTGGCTAAACTTAATTTTATGCAAGCTCTAGAGTTGTCCAGATTGTTTAGTATAACTCCCATTGTTCGCTTTTCACATACAGATGAATGTAGAACTGATTCTCTATAATAATATTTAGGCAAAAATTCCATGGAGAAGGGTTAGTCACTCGTGGCATTGGAACTGTGAAAGGGAGGCATGGAATGGTTTATCAGTGTCAGAAGAAGCCAGAGATCGAATTCTTCCTTTTCTGCTTCACTTCCTGATCCTTGTCTTCTCCACCATCTTTCATTTTAAAAAATTTGCTAGAAGACTTGTACACTTGCCAGAGACAGAGAGAGAAAGAGAGAGAGGGAGACAGAGAGAGAGAGAGAGAAAGTTATCAAGCATGACAAGGGGATGGCCACGCCACACTCCCTCCTCCATTCTCCTCTCAGGGTTCTGGGCATGCACGCGCATGTGCCCAGCGTGTTTTTCAAGTCACCAGGTCTGGGACCCCACCTGTGCGGTGGCCACAGAACCCAGTGCCTTAACCATCAAGCAACTAGCTGGCTTCCTATCTTTTGTCTTGATTTCAGTGCAAAAACGTTCTAAAATTGAAGTGCTGGTGAGTAGGGGGGAGGGTGGAGAGGGGAGGAGGAAAAAAAATTGATGTTCCATGACTATTTTTAGTCTGCTGAGACTCTTTTCCCCCTCTTAGCCGAGTGCTGGAGGGCAGAGCAGGCCAGCTCAGTAGCTTTGGCAGATGTCCTGTGACTCCCAAGCGAGCAAACTGAACAGACCAGAAACACAGAAGAGGGAGGGGACCTGGGAGCTGCATTGGCCTCAGTGACTGGGTGGAAGAGTGAACTCATGCTCATTCTCTGTGTCCTTAGAGACACTCTTGACCGGCTTTCAAGAGAAAATTCAGGGGGCCGGCAGGTGGCGTGGTGGTTAAGGGTGCTGGACTCTCACATGGCCAACCACAGTTCGAGTTCCAGATCTGGTGGCTTTCTTTTTTATTTTCCCTCTTTCTTTCTCTCTCTGTCCCTCTCTGGTCAAATTAAAAGAAAGGGAAAGAAAGAAAGAATGAAAGAGAGAGAAAGAAAAAGAAAATTAAATAAAATAATTCTTAAAAAAAAAAAGAGAGAGAATTCAAGTGAATCCTTTTAGTCTTTCAATCAGATGGGGAGAACTCTTAACAGATATTTCTATTAGGGGCATTTTATACAGAAGATTGGAAAGCCAGTCGGTGGACTCAGAGCTGCCCTCTGGGCTGGCCTGGTCACTGAGCAGCTGCCTAAATGCTGTGCGATGATCTTCCCCTACCTGGAGAACGCAGTGTCTCTAAGAATTAGTGTTCAATAATAGAGAAGATCACAAGGACAGGACCAGAATACTTGTGTATACATCTTGTGTTCATTGTTTCACTTTTACATTTGTCTGAATTTGATATAACCTACAACCCAGTAGTAGTATTTTTTTCTTTTCCGTGGGTTCTCTCCACCCACCCCACCCCAAGGTTTTTGCTGTAGGGTATGTGCATGCACCAGAGAGATACAGAGAATGAGAGAGAGACAGCAAGAGGGAAAGTGAGAAATCAACCCCTAGAGGGATGGCCACACTGCAATCCCTTCTCCTCCATTCTCGTCTAGGGGGTTTGGTTGGGAACGCATACTCATTTGGCATCATTTTCAAGCGGTCAGGTCTGGGATTTGAACCACAGTCGACCATATGGGAGTCCAGTGCCTTAACCACTGTGCCACCTGCTGGCCCTTAACCCCCTTACCTGCTCAATCTGCCTCTTTGTACCTTGTTTACGTTTTTGCCTTTTTATAACTGGCTAAACTTAATTTTATGCAAGCTCTAGAGTTGTCCAGATTGTTTAGTATAACTCCCATTGTTCGCTTTTCACATACAGATGAATGTAGAACTGATTCTCTATAATAATATTTAGGCAAAAATTCCATGGAGAAGGGTTAGTCACTCGTGGCATTGGAACTGTGAAAGGGAGGCATGGAATGGTTTATCAGTGTCAGAAGAAGCCAGAGATCGAATTACAACTTAATATGCACAGTTGGGTGTGTTTTATTATTTATAATACATGCTTCATTTTTGACACTCCCTCGAATGCTAAATCATTTTTCTGATGGATCTCCTCTCCTGATCACCTCCTTCATCATTTAAAATACTGCGAACCACTGCTCACTAGCACACGCCAAGCCAAGGATATCTGCCTTCCCTCCAGCTTCCTTTAAAGAACTCAAATCCAGCTCTCTCAGCTGGGTATTCTGAAAGCTTGGTAAACTGAAAACAAAGAAAAAAATCTTTTTGCATCAGTGTGTCAGAAGTAGGGCTTGTATTCACTGAGGGGATTGGGAAAAACAAAAGCAGAAGTCAATGCAAAGCTCTGCAAAGCTGATCCCCGGGGCAAGATTCTGGATTTGCATTTACAGAAATGATTTGGGAACATAAGCTCATCCCCTTGGTGCCTTGTAATGGGCTAAGTTGTTGCCTAAGGAAGACCATCTGAAGGTGCACTCAGGGATCTGTTTGACTCCTTCGGGTAGACTGGGTGTCCCCGGGTGGATCAGGCTTTGAATGAGCTTCCTGAGACTCTTAGACTCACCTAGAGAACAGAATTTTACATCTATGGTCTTAAAATTGGAAGATGGACTTGACTGCCAATTATAAAAAGATGCTGCTAAACACTGTCTAAATAAATCTATAGCATGTAAACTTCACCAAACTCGATCATTAAAAAAAGAACACCTAGTTTAAAAAAAAATCTGTCAATACATTCATAATTTTGCAGCACAGAAGAAAATCAATCGACAATTTATCGAAAACCATGTGCTCAGCACCCTGCCAAGAGGAAACTATTGTAGAAGCAATAATTGATTTATCCTTTCTTCCCCTTAACACATCTTTATTGAATCTCTACAGTGAGCTTTGTTTATCATGCTCATTTTTAAAAACCTGGCTAAAAACAACCCAGCCATGATCTGGGGTAATCTGGTTTGTTTAAGGTGCCTCCCACGTAGCATCTCTTGACGAGTCACTTGCTGAGGCTGTGGTATTCGAACCGAGAAGATATGGGCTGCCCCTTCTCTCAGGGCCTTCCTGGGAGATGAATTCTCCAAGAACTTCATTGTAAAGGGTGTATCCTTAGAATCCACAAGGGAACAAAGGCGATGTTGAGAAGGGAGGCATAGTCGTGACCTTTGGGAAAAGAGAAAGAAGGGGAAGGGTTGCTCTGGACAGGGATAGTGGCTCCCGTAGGGTTATTGATCAGGACCCGGGAATCTGTGTATTTCTCTGAGTGGGCCTGATGAATGACGTAGGTATCAGAGGAAAGGATCGGATCTTTGTTCCATGCGCACACTCACACAACGTTCAGACTGACCTGCCCATAGCATCTTGCACTGACCTTCCCGTTCTAGCTTCTTTGTTGTTAATAAGAGAAAAATACCTGCATCGGATAGTTTAAGAGAACAGAGGTTTACTTAGCTCATGGTTCGGTGGGATCCTTTCAGCAGCATCACAATATGGCAGATGGCAGAAGAGCATGGTCTGTGTCCGTGTGTCTCTCCTGGTCTCCTACCCTCTCCTCACAAACCTAACAGAAATGAGTCAGACGGCCCTTTAAGAACCATGTAATTGCTCCCAAAGGCCCTACCTTGCCTTAGTTTTCTCTTAATACCTTCATGACCAAATCTGAACGCCCTAATCTGGTGGAGGGGGGAGGTGCAGAGGATACAAATCATAGCGTTTACACGGGAGTTACGATGTCTTAGTCATTTATTTACATATTTGTCTCATGTTCACTCTGTGTGTTTCTGGAAAAATGGAGCCCATTGCTCAATCAATATTTGTTGGATGAGAGAATCATTTTGGAGGTACTTGGAAAAACTTTTCTCGAATAATTCTTTCAGAATTTGTAGTAACAATATCTTTTTGAATCAGGTTGAAGATGCACCACTCCATGATGGTAGAGTCCAGACAGTCTTGAAGTCCGTTTGAGTGGATATGTGACTCCATGCAATCCTGTAGAGGCCTATGGAAAGTATCTTTTATGCAGTGCCCCAGTGAAAGTTCACTAAAAATACTAGAGAGAATGAAAGAGCAAGGGAAAGGGGAAAAGAGAACCATTCTTCTCATACGTAGTACTGAACTTAGAATTTGACAAAAACATGAGCACGTCGGCCATGTTCACTGAAATATCGAAATATCACTTTCACACCCTCTCTCGCTTTTTTATTTTTTTTTTTTTGAAGAGTTGTTTTTGCTATAGGGCGTGTGCGCTTGCCAGACAGACAGAGAGAGACAGAAAGCGAGAAATCACCCCCCCGGGGGGATGGCCATGCCGCAGTCCCTTCTCCTCCATTCTCCTCTTGGGATCTTGGGCATGCGTGCACATGCGCCTGGCGTGAGTTCTAAGCCACCGGGTCCGGGACACGAACCGCAGTCGACTACATGGGAGTCCAGCGACATAGCCATTACGCTAACTGCTGGTCCCTCATGCCCTCTCTTACATGGTGTCGTGGGGTTAGGTTAGTCCAGCAGGGACTACAGAGACTGTGGGGATTACAGGCCTTATGGAGAACATGTTGCATACGTGCACAGTATTTGGTCTGTGTTCCTGAGGGCCAGCATTCCTGGATGTGCTTCTCTCTGTGGTTCATGGGCTCCTCTTGAACTGTGAGACTTACATGAAATCAATGGAAGTTCCATGAGAGTTTGGAAAATATGCAGAAAACTTTTCTAGTCTCAGGAAATTTCAGCTGATTCTCAAAAGTTTGATCCAAAGACGTTGTCTGGCATAGATGCTACCTAAAATGAGGAAATGAGAATCACTTGGCAAAACAAAAATTGCTTCTGCCATGAATTACAGCAAAATAAATAGGGATGCTAAAAATTACTTCTATCTTGAAATGAACAGTATCTGGAGACAAAGTACTAGAAGATAAAATATGTGCATTTAGAATCCATAAATATAAATCCATTTAAATTTTCTTTTTTAAAAATTTTGTTTTATACTTCCATGAACAAGAGAGACAGAGAGACTGTAACAGGGTTTTTAAAAATTTTTTTAAAAGAATTATTTATTTAATTTTATTTATTTATTATTACTATTATTCAATTTGACCAAAGAGAGAGAGAGAGAGAGCGCAAGCCACCAGGTCTGGGACTCGAACCATAGTCAGGCATGTGGGAGTACACCTTAACCATCACACCACCTGTTGGGCCCCCAACAGTGTTTTGATGCTGTGGACCACACTCAGCCCCAGCCGACCCTGACTCTTGGGCACGTGTCTGCTTGGTGTACTCAGGGAAACCTCTGGACACATTCCTGGAACCTTTCCACGAGGATCAGCTTCACAGAGAGTTGTGTTTTACTATTTTGCCACCGTCTGGTCCCCATTTAAAATGTCTTAATATTAGTATGTTTAACCATTAGGAGATTAATTCAATTATGTACATCCTCATGAAGAATTGCCATTAAATATTATTATTTTAGAAGAATTTAAAAAGTTGTGGCAAACAGTTATAAAATGATAAACTAAAAAGCAGTTTATAAAAATATGTAAGTATTCTTCCAGCCCAACACCTAGTGAGAACCCATTTACATCTGAGGTGGGCTTGGCCCTGCTCCTTGAACTGTGAAGTGCCTGTGCTCCTACCTCTCCTTCCAGCCCAACACCTAGTGAGAACCGATCTACGTCTGAGAATTCATTTACATCTGAGGTGGACCTGGCCCTACTCCTTTAACCGAAGTGCCTCTGTTTCTCTGCTTTCTGATCAATCTATACCATAATCAGATTTTTCAATTCTTGCCTCTGATACATAAGAAATGGTGTTTTATTATCATTTTCAATTTCTTTATTTTTCATAATGAAAATGTATCACCTTTATCATTTGAAAAGATAGATGTTAAAACTAGGTGATAGTCACCTAGTTTGAATAGCAAGATGTTAAGTTGTTTCAGAGTGTGAGTGTGTATCACATACCAGTGGGGACTCTCTCATCCACATGGTTTGTTCTTCAAGCTCATCAAGGTGTCCAGTGCATTGGTGTAGACATGCTGTGTGGACAAGACACTAAATCTTCTGTTCTGTTTTAACACTCTTCTACAAGAGCTTCAAACCATGATGTTAAAGCCAGCTGAATTGGTGACCTAAGTCCTGGTGTTCCTAGGTATCTTGACACAAGATTGTCCTGTTCTGCTGCCACTATAAGTAAACCTCTTTGGCACCTTCATATTATCTTCCCTTCAAACTATGGTGGAAAGGATGAAGTACGGTTTTGCTTTACCTTCCTCCTCCTGACAATGTCTTCAGTGACTCTCTCCTCCAGGCAGATAGGGCTCTCCCTTCTACCTCCAAGAGTATCTCCTTCCTAACTGCTTCCCCCTTTTCCCTCCCCCAGCTGGTGGTTCTGTCTTGAGTTAGATTCCTACAGACTATGGATCCGAGCCCAACTGAGTTCATTGTGCTAAGTTGCTGTTTGGAGCTAATTGCTTTCTTTCTTTCTTTTCTTTTCTTTTTTTTTGTTTTTTTTTTTTTGAGAGGTTTTTCGCTATAGGGCGCGTGCGCTCGCCAGACAGACAGAGAGAGACATAGAGACAGTAAGCGAGAAATCACCCCCCAGAGGGGATGGTCACGCCGCAATCCCTTCTCCTCCATTCTCCTCTCGGGATCTTGGGCACGCACGCACACGTGCCCGGCATGAGTTTTAAGCCACCAGGTCCGGGACGCAAACCATGGTCGACTACATGGGAGTCCAGCGACATAGCCATTACGCTAACTGCTGGTTCCCGGAGCTAATTGCTTTCTGAAGTGCATTTGTACTTTAACAGGGAAGTCTGGTTGACAGAACAACTTTCAAGAAATAACGGACTCTTTTGGGTGGAGTGAAAATACTTTAATAAGTGAAAATAGTAAATGTTGAGTATTGACAGACTCTGGTCAAATGATACCATGAAATTGAGTAACATGGGCCCAATCTTGGTGGTGCAGGGGGCAGGTCCGGCTCTTCAATGCTGGAAGCCATGTGGGACACCTGGGGTTTGGAGACTGGTTGACCTGATCATGCCCACTGTGTGCATGTGTGACAGTGATCCAGGCTGGTTGGAAGACTGGGGAGGGAGAGGTCTTGGCTTGCTAGGACTCTGCCAAGGGTACCTATCTCTCTTTCTCATTCATTATTTCTCTCAAGAAACAAAATAAATAAACATAAAATAATTTGCTAATATGAATCAGCCTGAGAATATTTGCCTCTGAACTTGAAAAAACATGTGGACATGAAAAGCATATGGTAATCACATCTTCATAAGACAATATTTCACAAAGCCTTTTTTTTTTTAAGTTTCTTTCTTCCATGAGTAAGAGAGATAGAGAGACAAAGAGACAGCCACCCTTCCTTATGGAGAACATGTTGCATACGTGCACAGTATTTGGTCTGTGTTCCTGAGGGCCAGCATTCCTGGATGTGCTTCTCTCTGTGGTTCATGGGCTCCTCTTGAACTGTGAGACTTACATGAAATCAATGGAAGTTCCATGAGAGTTTGGAAAATATGCAGAAAACTTTTCTAGTCTCAGGAAATTTCAGCTGATTCTCAAAAGTTTGATCCAAAGACGTTGTCTGGCATAGATGCTACCTAAAATGAGGAAATGAGAATCACTTGGCAAAACAAAAATTGCTTCTGCCATGAATTACAGCAAAATAAATAGGGATGCTAAAAATTACTTCTATCTTGAAATGAACAGTATCTGGAGACAAAGTACTAGAAGATAAAATATGTGCATTTAGAATCCATAAATATAAATCCATTTAAATTTTCTTTTTTAAAAATTTTGTTTTATACTTCCATGAACAAGAGAGACAGAGAGACTGTAACAGGGTTTTTAAAAATTTTTTTAAAAGAATTATTTATTTAATTTTATTTATTTATTATTACTATTATTCAATTTGACCAAAGAGAGAGAGAGAGAGAGCGCAAGCCACCAGGTCTGGGACTCGAACCATAGTCAGGCATGTGGGAGTACACCTTAACCATCACACCACCTGTTGGGCCCCCAACAGTGTTTTGATGCTGTGGACCACACTCAGCCCCAGCCGACCCTGACTCTTGGGCACGTGTCTGCTTGGTGTACTCAGGGAAACCTCTGGACACATTCCTGGAACCTTTCCACGAGGATCAGCTTCACAGAGAGTTGTGTTTTACTATTTTGCCACCGTCTGGTCCCCATTTAAAATGTCTTAATATTAGTATGTTTAACCATTAGGAGATTAATTCAATTATGTACATCCTCATGAAGAATTGCCATTAAATATTATTATTTTAGAAGAATTTAAAAAGTTGTGGCAAACAGTTATAAAATGATAAACTAAAAAGCAGTTTATAAAAATATGTAAGTATTCTTCCAGCCCAACACCTAGTGAGAACCCATTTACATCTGAGGTGGGCTTGGCCCTGCTCCTTGAACTGTGAAGTGCCTGTGCTCCTACCTCTCCTTCCAGCCCAACACCTAGTGAGAACCGATCTACGTCTGAGAATTCATTTACATCTGAGGTGGACCTGGCCCTACTCCTTTAACCGAAGTGCCTCTGTTTCTCTGCTTTCTGATCAATCTATACCATAATCAGATTTTTCAATTCTTGCCTCTGATACATAAGAAATGGTGTTTTATTATCATTTTCAATTTCTTTATTTTTCATAATGAAAATGTATCACCTTTATCATTTGAAAAGATAGATGTTAAAACTAGGTGATAGTCACCTAGTTTGAATAGCAAGATGTTAAGTTGTTTCAGAGTGTGAGTGTGTATCACATACCAGTGGGGACTCTCTCATCCACATGGTTTGTTCTTCAAGCTCATCAAGGTGTCCAGTGCATTGGTGTAGACATGCTGTGTGGACAAGACACTAAATCTTCTGTTCTGTTTTAACACTCTTCTACAAGAGCTTCAAACCATGATGTTAAAGCCAGCTGAATTGGTGACCTAAGTCCTGGTGTTCCTAGGTATCTTGACACAAGATTGTCCTGTTCTGCTGCCACTATAAGTAAACCTCTTTGGCACCTTCATATTATCTTCCCTTCAAACTATGGTGGAAAGGATGAAGTACGGTTTTGCTTTACCTTCCTCCTCCTGACAATGTCTTCAGTGACTCTCTCCTCCAGGCAGATAGGGCTCTCCCTTCTACCTCCAAGAGTATCTCCTTCCTAACTGCTTCCCCCTTTTCCCTCCCCCAGCTGGTGGTTCTGTCTTGAGTTAGATTCCTACAGACTATGGATCCGAGCCCAACTGAGTTCATTGTGCTAAGTTGCTGTTTGGAGCTAATTGCTTTCTTTCTTTCTTTTCTTTTCTTTTTTTTTGTTTTTTTTTTTTTGAGAGGTTTTTCGCTATAGGGCGCGTGCGCTCGCCAGACAGACAGAGAGAGACATAGAGACAGTAAGCGAGAAATCACCCCCCAGAGGGGATGGTCACGCCGCAATCCCTTCTCCTCCATTCTCCTCTCGGGATCTTGGGCACGCACGCACACGTGCCCGGCATGAGTTTTAAGCCACCAGGTCCGGGACGCAAACCATGGTCGACTACATGGGAGTCCAGCGACATAGCCATTACGCTAACTGCTGGTTCCCGGAGCTAATTGCTTTCTGAAGTGCATTTGTACTTTAACAGGGAAGTCTGGTTGACAGAACAACTTTCAAGAAATAACGGACTCTTTTGGGTGGAGTGAAAATACTTTAATAAGTGAAAATAGTAAATGTTGAGTATTGACAGACTCTGGTCAAATGATACCATGAAATTGAGTAACATGGGCCCAATCTTGGTGGTGCAGGGGGCAGGTCCGGCTCTTCAATGCTGGAAGCCATGTGGGACACCTGGGGTTTGGAGACTGGTTGACCTGATCATGCCCACTGTGTGCATGTGTGACAGTGATCCAGGCTGGTTGGAAGACTGGGGAGGGAGAGGTCTTGGCTTGCTAGGACTCTGCCAAGGGTACCTATCTCTCTTTCTCATTCATTATTTCTCTCAAGAAACAAAATAAATAAACATAAAATAATTTGCTAATATGAATCAGCCTGAGAATATTTGCCTCTGAACTTGAAAAAACATGTGGACATGAAAAGCATATGGTAATCACATCTTCATAAGACAATATTTCACAAAGCCTTTTTTTTTTTAAGTTTCTTTCTTCCATGAGTAAGAGAGATAGAGAGACAAAGAGACAGCCACCCTTCCCATCAGGGACTTCCTGCCATGACCCACCCCAACCTCAGTGTGCTGATGTGTTTGGGGGGTTTCCAGACACGAACCTGGAACCTTCCCATGTGAGTCAGTTGCAGAAGGCTTTGTTACCATGGCCCCAAAGATTGTTTATTTCCAGACCATTAAGGTAAAATTCTGGCAACACAGGAAAAGCAAACGTGCTAAATCTTCTATCGGGATGTAGATCCTGTCGAAATTTATGCAGGTGAAGATAGCAGTTGAGGGGCTGGATCTGGTGAGGGACTTTTGGCTACATGACCGCGTGGCAGAGGATAGGGTGCAGGCATCTGTATCCCGTGTGTGTCTGTCTCTTTCCTCCTCCTTGAAACCTATCGGGAGTGTCACAGAGCCCTCCCCGAATGACCTTAATCCCGATCTCCCAAAGGCCCCACTTTTCAACAGCACTGTCAACCAAGTTTTCACCCTCTTAATCCTGTCACAACCAATTCTCAACATAGGAATTTTGGGAGGACATTTAACTATCACATTCGTGTAGAGAGGTTTTATACAACTGGACTCTACTTTAAAAGTGCTTCCAAAGGCAAATTAGTGATCCACGGCCTGTGTTCTGTTATGCTCAGAGTGTGTGTAGACGCTTTCAGAATCACGGGCAGATTTACACACTAGAGGATTTTAGCGTTCCAAATTTATTTCACTTTGTTCCTACAAACTCAATTATTCCAGAAATAAAAATTCCATAGTGAGTCGTCTCTACAGTGTCAGGACTCTGCCTCATGGAATTCCAAGAAACTTAGAGAAAGGTCTTTTTAGGGTCCTGCCCTCAGGGGCGGTCAGCAGAGGTGAACTGGTGTTGGAAGTCACTTGGCCGACTGCAGAGACTACAGGTGCAGGTACTGGAAACACGCCGGTGTGCACGTACCCAGGATCCTGCCTAGCTGGAGGGCAGCACCTGATAAGGGTGCCTGCCTTTCATGAGCAGGGGTGTGCAGACTCCTCCTCATGGACAAAGTAAACTCTAACCCGGGTCAGTCATGTGAGATCCAGCTTCCTCTGCTACCGTATGAGGCTGGCCCATTTCTTCTACTTTTCACTGAACGTGATGTTTCTAAAATTGATTTATTTTCTTTTAAAAAGTTATAGTTAACTCATTTTCATAACAGGATAATTCCACTAACAAGGTTGGGTTGTGCTATGCTTGCCGTAAGGCTTCCGGGTGGTCCACTTCTTTGTGAATGTTCCGTGTGTCTCAAGAGGACTAACGGTCTCTAATTGTTTGGTACAGCCCCTGTTTATGCCCTTGAAGTCAAACGTGGCGATTTTAACTTTTATATATTTACTAAGTGTTTTTGTGAACTTGAGGTATCAATTATGTGAAGATATTCATTGGAATGTTCCACTGAAATGATGAATTTCTTACTTTGTATTTGTAGTTTTATGTTTTTTTATACTTTGAGTCTTTATGTGGTGTATGTAATTTTTAAATTTTTATGTGTCAGTTGAGAAGAACTTTTTGACATGGTAACACATTTAGCATAAAAAAAATGTGTTCTGTGAGCCCATTTATTTTCCTGAATTAATATATTTAACCTGTTTTCTTTGGTTCCTTTGTGACCTTATGTAATTTTTTTTTCCCTTTTACTTTCAATTTTATCAACTTTCACCCTTTTACTTTCAATCTTGTCATGTCCTTATTTTAAAGCTGTTTTGTAACTAGCATAGGGCCA
The DNA here is from genome assembly GCF_000334495.1 of Tupaia belangeri chinensis. Taxonomy (NCBI): domain Eukaryota; kingdom Metazoa; phylum Chordata; class Mammalia; order Scandentia; family Tupaiidae; genus Tupaia; species Tupaia belangeri. The sequence continues at coordinate 1,211,668 of NW_006207768.1, forward strand.
GGTTTTTTATTATTATTATTATTATTATTATTATTATTATTATTATTATTATTATTATTTTGGTTCAATTCAATTATGTCTATCCCTTACCTAGAAAACTTAACCCATTTACATTTAATTGATTAATTTATTTTTGTTAGATGGTGTATGTGCTTGCTACAGAGCTACAGAGAGACAGAGAAACAGAGGGAGGGATAACAGGAGAAAACACCTCTCGGTGGGGGTGTGATCATGGCACAATCCCTTCTCCTCCATTTCTCCATCTTGTTGGGATCTGGGCATGCACAAATACGGGCCCAACACCTTTTTCAAGCCACTGGGGCCAGGATTTGAAATGTGGTTGGCCATGTGGAATCAGCTCCCTTAGTCACCAGGTTGTGGGGTCATCCTGCATTTATTTTGCTTACTTTGGATTTTCCCACCCTATTACTTTGTGATTTTTTATTATATCCTGACTCTTCTTTGTTCTCTCTGTGTGCAACTTTCTAGAGTTTATTTATTTCCTCATTCAATTCACCCTTCATCTTACTTAGAAGATATAGACTCTCTGTGTATTTCTATAGTGGTTACCCTTGAAATCTTCCTATGTATATGTCTCTTAACAAAATCCAAAGTCAGCCTTATTCCAAATCATACAAGAACTTAAAAACATCTGTTTTCTTGATACCCCACATCTAAGTTACCTCTGTTTTTGTTTATTATTTCTGTTTTTATTCAGCAACATTAGACAGTATATCAGTATTACTGTGCACAATGATTGCTTCGGATTTACATACATGTTCTCTCAGTTTTTCTCCTCATTTTCTTCTTAAGTCTTAAATCTTCTGTTCTGAGCAGCTTTCTTATTTCCTAAAAATACATGTCGAAAAAGTACCATCAGACAAGGTGTGCTGAGTCAACTTGCTTAGTATTCGTTTATCTAAACTTAACCTTATTTCATCCTCATTTTCAAAGAGTAGTTCATCGAGTATACTTTAGGTGGATGGTTGTGACCTGAGCACTTGATGGCATTTTTCCAGGATTTTCTAGCTCTCTCTGCTGCTCTTTAGACTCCTGCTGCCCGCCTAATTGTTTTTCCATAGATGGTTTGCCTTTTACTCCAGATACATCTATTATTATTGTTATTATTATTGCTACTACTTTTCAATGGTGTGCACTTGTCAGAGAGAGACAGAGAGGAGGGGTGAGGGGTGAGACAAAGCACTCCCCAATGGGATGTGGGCACGCTGCCCCCCCTCCTCCTCCATTACCCCATTCTGTTGGGTTTTTGAGTGCTCATATGCTCTGGTATGGTGTTTAAGCCACCAGGGTCAGGATTTGCACCACGCAGTTGGCCGTGTGGGACATAGCTCCTTTAATCACTAAGCTAAGGCCCTCTCTGGTTACTTTACGATCTTTTATCTCGTTAGTGGCATTCTGCTTTTACTATAACATGTCCAGGCGTATGTTTGTTTGTATCTATTCTGTTTGATATGAGTTTTGCATTAATATCTGAAGATACTTACCTTTCATTAGTTATGAAAAATGGTCAACTATTGGGGCCAGCAGGTGGCGTGGTGGTTAAGGGCTCTGGACTCCCACATAGCCTACTGTGGTTCAAGTCCCAGACCTGGCAACTTGCTTTCTCAATTTCTCTCCCTCTCTCTCTCCCCTTCTCTCTCTGATCAAATTAAAAATAAATAAATAAAGTTAGATAAAATACTACCTTTTTTCTAAAAAAAGAAAAATCATCAACTATTAGCTTCTTCAATATTTGTTTCTCCTTCATGCATACTCTTCTCATGTTTTGAATATTCAGTTATTTTCTCCTCTATTTTCTGTTTAGGATTTTGGGGCACATGTGCACACACGGCCCCTGTGTGTATTTCAAGCAGACGGTTTGGGACTTAACCGCGCAGTTGGCTACGTACTCTCTGGCCATCTTAACCACTGCTCACTGGCTCATCCCTTCTTCTATTTTTAATTGTCAGAGGGTGCATGCGCTCCCTAGAGAGAGACTGAAACCAGGGCGAGGGTGGGCAGAAAGTACGTGCCAACAGGGTGTGGTCACACCAGTCCCTTCTCTGCCATTTCTCCACCCTGTCAGGACTTTGGGCACACACCCTCAGGTAGCTAGTGCTTTATATATATTTTATATTCCCTTAGAAGTATTTTAATATTGAGTTTAATATTGAGATGACCAAGACACTCCATGTATGGTTTTCTGATTCTATTGAATTTGCTCATTGCTGCCTAACTTCCTTGTGTTGGTGATTTTTTTTTTTTTTTTGAGATATTTTCGCTAAAGGGCACGTGCGCTCGCCAGACAGAGAGAGACAGAGAGACAGAAAGCGAGAAATCACCCCCCAGGGGGGATGGTCACGCCGCAATCCCTTCTCCTCCATTCTCCTCTCAGGTTCTTGGGCACGCATGCACACGCACCCAGCGTGAGTTCTAAGCCACCGGGTCCGGGACACGAACCGCGGTCCACTACGTGGGAGTCCAGCGACATAGCCATTACACTAACTGCTGGTTCCCTGGTGATTTTTTGTTTGTTGCTGTTCTGAGCTCCTAATTTGGTTCGACTTATTCTCTAGAAATCATGTGAGCCTAAATTGACAGAACTTTCTTTCAGGAGAAAGCCTGTTTCTCCTTGGAGCTGGGAGTGGGGTGCCACTGACCTGGGAGCTTTTTAGCTTCTTTGGTGCAGCCACGCTAATGTGTATTTCCCAGATTCTACTCCTTCAATTGCAGTTTAAGTTTACTTTGTTATAAACTTAACTACCTGATGCTGGAGTTTACCTCTAGGTTAGCTCCAGACTGTGTTCTTCCTGCTCACTCCTCTGGCTTCAGTTTCAGCTTGCTAGTCCCTTTCTCTTCCTTTTTGTCGCCCTTTTAAGATTTCTCTTATGTTCCATGTTTTTCACACCGCGTTAAAAAGTTTTTGTTTGGAGGCCAGGAGCTGGTGTGATGGTTAGATCACTCAAAGCTACATGGCCGACCGTGGTTTGAGTCCTGTACCTGGCGGTTTGCTTTCTCACGTTCCTTCTCTCTTTCTGGTGAGTGTATGTGCCCTCCAGCGAATTAAAAAATAATACTAATATATAAAATTAAATATATATTTTTGGGACCAGCAGTTAGCGTAATGGCTATGTCGCTGGACGACCACGTAGTTGACCGCGGTTCAAGTCCTGGACCCGGCAGCTTAAACTCACGCTGGGCGCGTGTGCGTGCGTGCCCAAGATCCCGAGAGGAGAATGGAGGAGAAGGGATTGCGGCGTGGCCATCCCCCATGGGGGGGTGATTTCTCGCTTTCTCTCTCTCTCTGTCATTCTGATGAGCGCACATGCCCTCTAGCAAAAACCTCTCAAAAAAATTAAATATATATTTTTAACAGTGGTTTTGTTTTTTGTTGTTGTTCATCTGGGATTAGCATGTCCCTCCTCTTCTCTATTGCCCAAATCTGATATCCTGGACATTCTTCACTCGCTGCAGTAAACGCCTCTCTCAGGATCATATTCTCACACATATTTTCAAGTACTTACCATGTGCCAAGATATTAGACACCGTAGGGAATAATGTTCTTATTCCTGAGAACTTGAAATCTGGTGGGAAAAATGAACATGCATGCCAGAAATAATTCTAGAAGGCAGCCTGAGACGTGTGCTAAAACAGAGCCACAGCCATGGTACATGGCAAAGGCTAAGGACGGAGGGCTTCCCTCCCCCTGGGGAGAGCGGAGCCGCTGAGGAGCAAGCTCATGCACTGAACATGAGCTTCGATTTCATAACAGTCCGAGGGTGTGCAGCTGGGCAGAAGTTAAATCAAGTCTCTTTCATGTTACAAGTGACTGATGTGGGAGGCACAGCTGATGCAGAAATCTGAGGAAATGTTCCAGACAGCCCCTGCTGCTCCTCTAGTCACGAACCTTCTCTTGTACTAGGAAATTATTTAGAAGGTGCATGGCTGAGAAAAGGTGGAACACATTTAAGTATTTCAAATATTTCTCAGGAAGAAATAGCCAATGCTTACCCTGCTATTAAGGGGAACTTCTAAGGCGACTACTGTTTGTCTGCGGGTGTTTTCTATTATAACCGTATTTAAAAGGGTTGTAACGTCACTGCAAAAGCTTCCTCTGGGTGAAAACCTGGCGTGACAGGGTGTTCCCTTTGAATAATGCCTGCCTTAAAAAAAAATGTTTTACATTAGCCAAGGTCTTTGACAGTCAGAAGAAAACAAAGCCTTCAGTATTTGAGATAATTGATTCTTTCTATAGATGTTTGCATTCTGTAATGCAGGAAAGATAAAAGCAAAGAAAAACAAAACGACCCCCCCCCAAATAAAAATGGAAGCAATTTGTTTCCTTAATGTACAAAACAAGTGTTTAATTTTAGGTGAGTCTTCACGCAGCATGTCAATGAGTATAACAAAGGTGTATGATGCTTACTAAAGGAAAGAGTTATTTGTTTAAATAACAGATGTAGTTGTGTGATCCAGTTGGCTAAAGGATAACGTCCAGCCGATGGAATTATTTCAGAAGCAGAAAGTGTTTTTGTTATTTTTATTGACTTACATGAGCTCTCCTAAGAGAGTGAATTATACTGTGAAAACTCACGTGATGATCAGAAGATGTTGCTTAGTATGGAGGGATTTCCAAAAGTTTGTCAAAAAGAATAGAATTAAAATATGAGCTTATTTTGGTTGGTGTAGGAAATTCATGTGTAGTTTTTCTCATAGTATGCATTTTCTAGGAACTTTTTGGAGACCCTTCTTTCTTTCTTTCTTTTTTCTTTCTTTCTTTCTTTCTTTCTTTCTTTCTTTCTTTCTTTCTTTCTTTTTCTTTTTCTTTTCTTTTTTTTTGGAGAGTATTTTTTTTTTCTATAGGGCGCGTGCGCTCGCCAGCCAGATAGAGAGAGACAGAGAGATGGAAAGTGAGAAATCACCCCCCAGGGGGGATGGCACGTCGCAATCCCTTCTCCTCCATTCTCCTCTTGGGATCTTGGGCACGCACACACACGCGCCTGGGGTGAGTTTAAGCTCCAGGCTCATGGGCTCTGGGACTCAAACCGTGGTCGACTACGTGGGAGTCCAGCGACATAGCCATTACGCTAACTGCTGGTCCCTGGAGACCCTTCTTATATTGCTTAACATTGCCCTCAGGTTAACTCCAGATTCTATTCTTATTTTTATTTATTTATTTATTATTTTAGGTTTTTGCCATAGGGCATGTGCATTTGCAAGAGAGGAGAGAGACAGAGAGAGACCGAGGGAAAGTGAGAAATCACCCATAGGAGAAGGCCATGCCACAGCCCCTCTCCTCTCTGGATTTTGGGTGCACATGCACACGTGACCAGCATGATTTTTCAAGCCACTGGGTCCCAGACTTGCTGTGGGCCATGTGGAAATCCAGCCGCTTTAACCACCACACCACCGGCTGGGGGCCACAAC
>NW_006207768.1:1219485-1221383 GCF_000334495.1 Tupaia belangeri chinensis
TTTCTTTCTTTCTTTCTTTCTTTCTTTCTTTCTTTCTTTCTTTCTTTCTTTCTTTCTTTCTCTTTCTTTTTCTTTTCTTTTTTTTTGGAGAGTATTTTTTTTTTCTATAGGGCGCGTGCGCTCGCCAGCCAGATAGAGAGAGACAGAGAGATGGAAAGTGAGAAATCACCCCCCAGGGGGGATGGCACGTCGCAATCCCTTCTCCTCCATTCTCCTCTTGGGATCTTGGGCACGCACACACACGCGCCTGGGGTGAGTTTAAGCTCCAGGCTCATGGGCTCTGGGACTCAAACCGTGGTCGACTACGTGGGAGTCCAGCGACATAGCCATTACGCTAACTGCTGGTCCAGGCTCATGGGCTCTGGGACTCAAACCGTGGTCGACTACGTGGGAGTCCAGCGACATAGCCATTACGCTAACTGCTGGTCCCTGGAGACCCTTCTTATATTGCTTAACATTGCCCTCAGGTTAACTCCAGATTCTATTCTTATTTTTATTTATTTATTTATTATTTTAGGTTTTTGCCATAGGGCATGTGCATTTGCAAGAGAGGAGAGAGACAGAGAGAGACCGAGGGAAAGTGAGAAATCACCCATAGGAGAAGGCCATGCCACAGCCCCTCTCCTCTCTGGATTTTGGGTGCACATGCACACGTGACCAGCATGATTTTTCAAGCCACTGGGTCCCAGACTTGCTGTGGGCCATGTGGAAATCCAGCCGCTTTAACCACCACACCACCGGCTGGCCCCCAGATCCTGTGTTCTGGTGGTTCATTCCTCTGGCTTCAGGTTTAGTTTAGTATAAGAAGTATATGCATCGCTGAAGTGGAAAAGGAGACACTGAGGGGTAGAGAATGTTGCTCTCGTCAATGGGCAGCCACTTCAGCACAAGCCACTTGAAGCAGAAAGCTGAAACTGCCTGGTAGCCTCACTTCCCATATGCTTTTTATCTTGAAATGGTGAGTGTAATTCTAGTGACTAAAGATACAAAGTCTGATTATGAGTAAATGACTTCTTCAGGGGCTTATGCAGAGACAAAACCATCTGGTCTACCACTGAAGAAAGTGCCAGTTCTATTGTATTGAGGCTGAACTGGTGTGTATATATATATAAAGTATGACCTGTCTGTGAATTGTTGAGGCTAAGTTTGATGACATGCAATCAATTTTTGCCCATTTATTCTCTTTAGAATCTACCTGCAGAATAAGATATGACTATGCTATATATATATATTTTTTTTTAAGCATTTTTTCCTATAGGGCTCATGGGCTTGCTGGAAAGAGAGAGACAGAGAGATAGAAAGTGAGAAATCACCTCCCTAGGGAGATGGTCATGTCACAATCCCATCTCTTCCATTCTCCTCTTGGGATTTTGGGCACACACACACATGCACACAGTGTGAGTTTTAAGCCACTGGGTCTGGGACCTGAACTGCAGTCAACTACATGGGAGTCCAGCAACGTAATCACTGCATCATCTGCTGTTCCCGACTATGTTGCATTAATAGCAATGACAGTGGAAAAATTTTTATTCTTATCCTTTAAACTTAAGGAAGTGGGCTAGCCCTGTGGCCTATTGATTAAGTGAGTTAGATACCACATGGCCAAACCTATGGCTTGAGTCCTGGCCCTGGCAGCTTGAAAAACATGACAGGTGTGTGTGCATGTCCCAAATCCTTGCGGGATGGGGAAATAGAGGAGAAAGGATTGTGGTGTGACCATACACCCCTGGGGGTTGCTTTCTCCTGCTTTTTCTTTCCTGTCTGCCTTTCTCTGGCAAGTATGTGCATCCTCTGGCAATAAAAATAAGTAAATAAATAGAGTTAAGGATGTGAGAAGGAAATGATAGAAATGGAGAGATGAGTGGTTGCGAGGAATTAAGGAGAAGATGAAAAGGGAA
>NW_006207768.1:1221397-1233046 GCF_000334495.1 Tupaia belangeri chinensis
ATGAAAACGGAAAGAGGTGAAGGTGGTTATATAAGAGCAATGTGAGGGATTTTCGTGGTGATGGAAAAGTTCCATATCTTGCCAACAGCAATAACATTTCGGTTATGATGCTGTGCTGTAGTTTTTGAAGGTAGTATCATTGGGGGAAAAGAATTACAGAAGTTCTCTGTGTTATTTCTTCAAACTGTGAATCTGTAAGTATACCAAAATAAAATATTATCTTTAGTTTTACCAACTAAAGAAATATAATGTTTACTTGAACAATACCTGTAATAAAAAGGTAATAAAAGGTAATAAAAAAGACTGGGGACCAGCAGTTAGCGTAATGGCTATGGTGCTGAACTCCCATGTAGTCGACCACAGTTCAAGTCCTCGACCCGGTGGCTTAAACTCACGCCAGGCGCATGTGCGTGCGTGCCCAAGATCCCAAGAGGAGAATGGAGGAGAAGGGATTGCTGCGTGACCATCCCCACTGGGTCGGGGTCATCTCTCACTTTCTATCTTTCTATCTTTCTGTCTCTGTCTTTCTGGCGAGTGCACGCACCCTATAGCAAAAACCTCTCCAAAATGAAACAAAAAGAAAGACTGGTAATACATTGCATTGAATAGAACAAGGGTCAGTAAACTATGGCCCAGAGACTGGCCACTACCTATTTTGTAAATAGCCATTCACTGGAATGGTGCTATGCCCATTCATTCATCTGTTGTCCGTGGCTGCTTTTGTCTTACAATGACAACATTAAGTAGTTGCATTCGAGTTTATGTGACCTGTAAAGTCTAAAATATTTGTAATCTAAATCTTTACAATTTTGCTAATTTAGAGGGCCAGATGGTGGTGCAGCAGGAACACAACTGGACCCATAGGGGAAGGTCCCTGGTTTGAGTCCCAGGGCTTCCTGGAACACATCACGCATGCTTCTGTGTGTCCATGATCTGGGCTGGCTGAGGCTGGCTCTCTCTCTCTCTCTCTCTATCTTTTTCTCTCAGAATAAATAAGTGAACTATAAAATAATGAGCTGATAGAGAATGTAAGCTCTACAAGGGCAAGTAAGTCCCTTGGTGAATTTGTTTACCATTATTTCTTGGCACATAATAAAGCTTATGCTATAAATTATGGGCGAAAATAATCACTTACTGAATTAATGAAGCAGCATATGAAAGAAATGTGAGTTTGGTATGGAGAGAGTGAAAGAATTTAAAGACATCATCTTGGGATCATGACTATGCATTTTGCAAAGCCCATGGCACTAAAAACAATGACGCCTTGCTTTCATAGACTAGTAGAGGAAGAGGGTTGTAGGTCTCACAGAAGCTCCCAGAATACACAGGAGACCGATAAAATCAAAGGCGTTTTTAAAGCCATGCACTAACTGTGTGTTAGGTCTAGCGCATTAATTCAAGCATCTTATTTCCTTGTAGGTATGTGATATGTAGCAATAGCATGAGGTACGGATATCAGTTAAATCACTAAAACTGACAATTTGATCAGAAGATCAAATTCGTTTATGGGGAATTCATCTTATTGTATGATTATAATGGTGTCTCACTTTGTTCAAGAGAAAAAGCTAAGAACAGTAGTGAAGGGACTAGCAGATGGTGTAATGGTTATGTCGTTGGACTCCCATGTAGTCAACTGTAGTTTGAATCCCGGACCTGGCGACTTGAAGCTCAGCCAGGTGTGTGTGCATGTATGAAAATGGAGAAGGGATTGTGGTGTGGCCATCCCCCCAGGGGGTGATTTCTTGCTTTTTGTCTCTGCCTCTCTGTCTCTCCAGTGAGCACATGCACCCTATAGCAAACATTTCTCAAAGAAAAATGAAACAAACAAAACAAAACAGCAATGAAAACTTCAAACCTTTGTTTGCTGTGATTTTGAAGGTTTTATTTGGAGAGGTTTTCGCTATAGGGCGCGTGGGCTTGCCAGACGGACAGAGAGAGACAGAGAGACAGAAAGTGAGAAATCACCCCCCAGAGGGGATGGTCATGCTGCAATCCCTTCTCCTCCATTCTCCTCTCGGGATCTTAGGCACACACTCACACGTGCCCAGCGTGAGTTTTAAGCCACCGGGTCTAAGACTCGAACCGCGGTCGACTATGTGGGAGTCCAGCGACATAGCCATTATGCTAACTGCTGGTTCCCTTGAAGTTTTTATTATACTGTAGAAGGCTTCGATTTAAATGGACTCTACCAAATATTCTGTAAGGTGAAGATATTCTTTGATAATGTAAAGAATCAATTCTAAATCATCAACTACATTTTGACTTTCTCCAAGGCTGGGATAATTTTATCATCTGGTAGACTCAGGAATAATTTCCAGGGAATATGGTTGGTATCTGGGAGATGAGAAGAGGAAGTAATAACAGCAGAGTTTGGAGCCAGCCCAAACTGGGTTTAACTCTCTGGGCCTGGAACAATTTAATTATCCTGAAGAGTTGTGTGCTCTTCTGAAATGAGGAAAATGATTCTGGTTTTATAAGGTTGTCCTGAGGATTAAATAAGGATGGGGCGTACTTGAAAGATGGCGTATGAGGGGACTTCAAAACGTTCATGGTAAAAAGAAATTAAAGTAAAAGGAAAGTGTAGTGATGAAGGGAGTCAGATCCCACATAACTGACCCCAGTTCAAATCCGAGCCCTGGTGACATGCAAAACACACATATGCATGTGTGCCCCAAATCCTAACAGGATGGAGAAATGGAGGAGAAGGGATTATGATGTGACCACATCACATTGGGGGGTGCTTTTTTTCCTTTTTCTCTGGAGAATTCATGTGCTCTCTGGCTTTTATTTATTTATTTATTGGGGAGGTTTTTGCTATAGGCTGCATGTGCTAGCCAGAAAGACAGAGAGAGACAGAGCGACAGAAAGTGAGAAATCACCCCCCCGGGGGGATGGCCACACCACAATCCCTTCTCCGTTCTCCTCTTGGGATCTTGGACATGCATGCACACACGCCTTGTGTGAGTTTAAGCCACCGGGTCCGGGACTCGAACCACAGTCGACTACATGGAAGTCCAGCGACATAGCCATTACAGCAACTGCTGGTCCCAATAACTTTGGACTTTTGTTCTATGAACTCTTAAGACCCTTCTTACACTCATAGATATCCATCAAATGTTAGTGCTCTTTTGAACTAAGGCAAAAGAAATAGGGGGGCCAAGAGGGAGGCTGCTCCAGGTAGCTGCGGAAAGGAATGCCTTCCACCCAAGGACTCTCCAGGGAGGGTGTGTTAGGGCTATTCTTTGTGCTGTGCCTGAGGCATTGCTGTGCAGTCTGTCTAAATGAGCTGCCTATGTGATAGTTCTGAAAGATCACTTTGTTCATAGAATATAACTAGCCACCTAAACAAAGCTAGCACACAAACCCTCCTGACAGTGTGGTATTGGGCCAGCTCGACTCTGGCCTAGGTGCTGGCTTAGTGTGCAGATGGTGTGGCTGACAGGGTCGGCAGTCCATGTGGGAACCGCCATTTAGGTCCTAGGCCACCCTACTCCCTCCAGATTAGGTATTCTGTCTCAACCCATAGGAAAGATGGCTGCCCAATCTGTTTTTGGTTGATTTGTTTCTTTTCCTTTATGAGAGAGAGGAAAGGAAAGAAAGAGAGTTAGGCGATTTTGTCAGGATGTTGTTATGTCAGAATCCTTCTCCCAGTGAGCTAAACTCAAGTTTATGCAACTGTGCCCAGCATGGTCAGGTTGGGAGATGAGAAGAGGAAGGAATAACAGCAGAGTTTGGAGCCAGCCAAAACCGAGTTTGAATCTCTGGGTCTGGAACAGTTTAATTATCCAGATGAGCTCATCTAAAATGGAGAAAATGATTCTGGTCTTATAAGGTTGTTTTGAGGATTAAATAAGGATGGGGCATACGAAAAAGATAGCGTATGAGGGGACTTCAAACCATTCATGGTTAAAAGGAATTAAACCAACCTGGGCCTTCCGTGTGGGCCTTCCACGGGCTCCTTGTTTGTTTGATTTACATTTTTAAAAATTATCTATTTTATTTTATTATTATTATTATTTTTTAAGTTTACCGTAGGCCCATGTGGTCACAAGAGAAAGGCAGAGAGGGAAAGTTTGAATGCAAGCCACCGGGTCTGGGACTTGAACCACTATCAGCCACGTGGGAGTTCAGCGCCTTAACCACCATGCCACCCACTGGTCCCAACACATTTGTTATTTTAAAAAATAACTTGTTATCACAAAAAAGTCTTTTTGGGACTAGAGTCATTTTATCATTTAAACATGAAACAATGTTCTGTGAGAAGCAGGGTTTTGTCTCTCTTAATTCTGAGTGTTCCACTTGGAGTTGGTTCTTGAAGCAACCCTGTGGTGCTGTTAGTTTTACAGACTTCTGGTCAACCACCGTGGCCATTTTAGGAATTCAGCACGAAGCAAAATTATGACGTGGATGGCAATTTATTATTATTCTAAAACATTTGAGGAGAAACGTGACATGAGGAAAAGTCGACAAAGGTATTGTGACTATCCGGGGATTCTTGCCTTACCTAAACTAGAGAGAAATAATAACGCGAGTTTCAGACAGGAGACCGTGTCAACTCCGGATAAACCTGAGAACACAAGTTCCTCTTGTGGGGAAACCGCTTAGCAGCCACTAGGCAAGGCCAGGATGCTGCGTATGCCGGCTTTGCATTTTTAGAAAGTCCTTTTAAATGATTAAACACCGCCAGTATTTTTTCCTCGCATTTACTTTTGTAGCTCTGTTTGTTATTTTTGCGATTTCCCAGACCAAAAGCCACATCAGTAGACAAACAGTCTACCCCAGAACTCCCTTTCTCTTCCCCCAGTGGTCATTACTTTCACTCTGACTTATTTTACTCACTTTACAAATGCTGAGTATTATAAGGAGACATCGAGCTGAGGAATGGTGCACTTCCAGCTGGTATGTTAATTGGACACTGTTTATTCAACAGCAGCATTAAGAATATAAAAACCTCATCACTAGTCTTCTCTGGAAAGCCTTTGCAAATAATAGCACTTAGATAAAACGTAAGGCCTGAATGTTTCTTGTTTATGAGGAACGTAGTATTAGCATATTAGAATCATTACTAACCAGTGTTGGAATATGTGTTCGGAAGCCTGTCAATGCGCTCATGGCAGTAGTCTCGGAAACTTCCCATCTGCCGCGGGATGAATTACTCGCATAAAACATGATCGTTTCCCCACATCTCGTATGAGAAGGAGAGGCTGCAAGAGTGACGAATGGCCCTGAGCGATATACCAAGGAAAAAATAGGAATGGTACCCAGTGGGCTGAGAGATGAGCTCTTGATTCATAGGAACACAAGCCGAAGGGTCTTGGTGGCGTGACATTTATTTCTTGAGGCCCTTAGGCAATTAAAGACAAAGACTTGGCACCAACTCTGGAAAACCTACTGTTTGAACGGCCAGGACTGCCCCCTCCAGAGACCTGTGTGTAGGAGGAGAGGGGGTGAAGATACTAGGTGCATGTGAACCTGCCCACGAGGGCAGGTGGACTAGCTGCTGTGTTTCGGAACAGTTTAATTATCCAGATGAGCTCATCTAAAATGGAGAAAATGATTCTGGTCTTATAAGGTTGTTTTGAGGATTAAATAAGGATGGGGCATACGAAAAAGATAGCGTATGAGGGGACTTCAAACCATTCATGGTTAAAAGGAATTAAACCAACCTGGGCCTTCCGTGTGGGCCTTCCACGGGCTCCTTGTTTGTTTGATTTACATTTTTAAAAATTATCTATTTTATTTTATTATTATTATTATTTTTTAAGTTTACCGTAGGCCCATGTGGTCACAAGAGAAAGGCAGAGAGGGAAAGTTTGAATGCAAGCCACCGGGTCTGGGACTTGAACCACTATCAGCCACGTGGGAGTTCAGCGCCTTAACCACCATGCCACCCACTGGTCCCAACACATTTGTTATTTTAAAAAATAACTTGTTATCACAAAAAAGTCTTTTTGGGACTAGAGTCATTTTATCATTTAAACATGAAACAATGTTCTGTGAGAAGCAGGGTTTTGTCTCTCTTAATTCTGAGTGTTCCACTTGGAGTTGGTTCTTGAAGCAACCCTGTGGTGCTGTTAGTTTTACAGACTTCTGGTCAACCACCGTGGCCATTTTAGGAATTCAGCACGAAGCAAAATTATGACGTGGATGGCAATTTATTATTATTCTAAAACATTTGAGGAGAAACGTGACATGAGGAAAAGTCGACAAAGGTATTGTGACTATCCGGGGATTCTTGCCTTACCTAAACTAGAGAGAAATAATAACGCGAGTTTCAGACAGGAGACCGTGTCAACTCCGGATAAACCTGAGAACACAAGTTCCTCTTGTGGGGAAACCGCTTAGCAGCCACTAGGCAAGGCCAGGATGCTGCGTATGCCGGCTTTGCATTTTTAGAAAGTCCTTTTAAATGATTAAACACCGCCAGTATTTTTTCCTCGCATTTACTTTTGTAGCTCTGTTTGTTATTTTTGCGATTTCCCAGACCAAAAGCCACATCAGTAGACAAACAGTCTACCCCAGAACTCCCTTTCTCTTCCCCCAGTGGTCATTACTTTCACTCTGACTTATTTTACTCACTTTACAAATGCTGAGTATTATAAGGAGACATCGAGCTGAGGAATGGTGCACTTCCAGCTGGTATGTTAATTGGACACTGTTTATTCAACAGCAGCATTAAGAATATAAAAACCTCATCACTAGTCTTCTCTGGAAAGCCTTTGCAAATAATAGCACTTAGATAAAACGTAAGGCCTGAATGTTTCTTGTTTATGAGGAACGTAGTATTAGCATATTAGAATCATTACTAACCAGTGTTGGAATATGTGTTCGGAAGCCTGTCAATGCGCTCATGGCAGTAGTCTCGGAAACTTCCCATCTGCCGCGGGATGAATTACTCGCATAAAACATGATCGTTTCCCCACATCTCGTATGAGAAGGAGAGGCTGCAAGAGTGACGAATGGCCCTGAGCGATATACCAAGGAAAAAATAGGAATGGTACCCAGTGGGCTGAGAGATGAGCTCTTGATTCATAGGAACACAAGCCGAAGGGTCTTGGTGGCGTGACATTTATTTCTTGAGGCCCTTAGGCAATTAAAGACAAAGACTTGGCACCAACTCTGGAAAACCTACTGTTTGAACGGCCAGGACTGCCCCCTCCAGAGACCTGTGTGTAGGAGGAGAGGGGGTGAAGATACTAGGTGCATGTGAACCTGCCCACGAGGGCAGGTGGACTAGCTGCTGTGTTTCATGCCACATTTTCTAGATCCTTCCACCCTGTGTTTCTCACTCATCACAGGCGTTCATCTCAAGGTGACTTCCTTCTCCTCGTGAGACTTTCTGCTAGATGTCAACCTGAGGCTGATTCAGTTTTGCAAGGATGGAGGCAAGGAAAAGTGAAAGCATTTAAAAGACAATTTATTGTTTACAATTAAAACGAGGGGATTATAGTTCAAAGGTGAGAACCCAGTCTGTAATTAAGGCTGGTGAGATCATTTGACAAGCTATTATATGACAATTACCACAAATGGGAACAGGAGGGAATCTATCGATTGCGTCCCTGGACACCCCCCACGTTGTCCATCATTCCAGTCAAGTGCTCTGGTCAATCCCTGAACTACCTCCGGTTTTACAAAGGATCGATCGACCAGCCTGATCTGTGTGCTTTTGTGTTTTCGAGAAAAGAGACACAGACCTTCTAAATAAAGTCAATCCTTGGGTTTAGAAGATGCATCTCATTCTGTTGTTTCTATCTTCTCTTTATTTTCTGTGGGTCTTTTCAAGGATGATCATTATTTTTGTTTTGGCTGTAGAGAGTGTGCTCTTGCTGGAGAGAGAGCAATAAAAAGAGGAAAATTGAGAAATCACCTTTGGGGGTTGGGGGGAGGGGATGGCCATGCCACAATCCCTTCCTCATTCTCTTCTCTGGATTTTGGGCACACATGCATATATGCCCGATTTGTCTTTAAAGCCTCTGGATCTGGGCCTCAGACTCTCAGCCATGTGGGAGCAAGGCACTTGAACCTGTGAGCCACCTGCTGGCACCCCATAGATCTTTCTGGCGGAACAGATTCCCACAGTTAAGACTTGGGAGGTTAAAGGTATAGTACGAACCAAAGAAGACAAGACAATTTAGAAAGTCTTACAGCATCGTTATAATTAGAGATGCAATTACAGCGAAGTGAGGGGTAATTTAAATTGACCAGCCGGATATCAAATGATGAGTTGTTTGAAAGTGGCAAATTTAATGAGTATCTACTTGGTGAGCTGACTTGCCTTTCAGTAAACAAAAATGAAACATGGCAACATGGTGGGCCAAATTTACGAGCCCAAGAACCCGTGGAAACACAGGTGTCAAAACCTCGTGTTGTGGTTTTTAGGGAGAATACCATTGAGGTGCATCTTAGCGAGTCCTCTATCCACCCCCTTGCTAAATTTAAATTTATGCTGCATCAATTAAGTATTTAAATGCTAGTCTTTCCAGAGATGGTCTCAGGAGAATCTACTAGAACCTTAAGTTACTTTCTTAGTGTCTTCATTTTATCTCAGTTGAGTGTTTTTTGCTGTTGCTTTTGTTTGTTTGTTTGTTTGCTTTTGGTTGTTTTTTAATAGATAAATCTCACTGGTCTTCTGACAAACTCAGTCAGAATCATCTTGGCCCTAATGGTGAAGGTAACGGGTGAGGGAGGTAGAAAATCAAAAGAAGCCGTGTGGTGGAGGGTGAGGCGCATGTGGAGAGAAATCTATTAGGGAGAGAATAGGTTTGGCTAGGAAATGATGAATTCTGTCTGAAGGTTTGGGTTTTTGTCACTGGGTTCCCAAGAGCTGTTTGCGATTTGAATTTTGTGGCCAAGTTCTTAGCCATTTATAGCATTCAAGAGGGAAATTGGTGTTGAATTAATTCCCCAAGGACTTTGGCTTTTGGTTTAGGTTTGGAGCTGAGGGCGGGGCCTACGAAGGTTGGAGAAAATGGTCTTTGGATCCTGTTCCCTCATCGTCCCCTCCTGATCCTTCCAGGTGGTTTGTGCTCCGCTGAGGTTTTGTCCCATTATGCGTTCTTTGATATGGAGACGGCTGAATCCTAGGGGGTTGAACATTGTCCTCTTTTGGCTTTAAAGTTTAGGAAGCACTAGATTTAGTTATTTGATGCAATTTCTCCATCCTTGAATAAAATCAAACAACAAAAAGAACTAGCAGGCGTTGGAGTCCTGGCTCCCTTTTCACTCTCTCTTTTTTTGTGATTCCAGTTACAGGGCTTAATATAATAAGTAAAAATCCTCTGACGTTTACATCTTCTATCACACACTGCTACTGCTTCGAAATCCGTGTATGTGTTTGCAGCAGAAGTGCTAAACCCTGAGAGAGGCAAGTCTGACTGGAAATCATTTACTATCGATGGCCACTCGGCTCCAGATTGTATCGCTGAAATGACTTAGGAAGAAAGATCAATACTACTCACACATTGTGCGTCCTCTTAGAGGATCATCTGTGTGACTTCGCAGCCGTATTCCTTGTTCCAGATCATTCTTTCGAAATAAAAGAAGAAAGAAAAGGCAACTGAAATCATAGCTCATTTTCTCTAATGCCTTCATTTTATTTTGAAGTTCTCGTCTCTGAGGTGGGGTGGGGCTGAAGAAACAAGTCTCAGGGAGAAATACGTAGGAGCCGAAGCCAGCAGGAAAACAGCTTACACAGGTGTGCTTGCGTTGTGGTTTTATACGCTTTCAGCTGCTCCTGTTTTCAACGACGAGAAATACCTGACCTTGTGGTTATGTAATAATAGCTCAATCTCAGAATTGGACAAAGGAGGAAAGGTTTTCTCTCCTAACATGGCTTTGCCAGCGGGTTGGCTTTTCCGTATGCATGCTCCCCGTCACACTCAGGGCACACGTGGGCCGCCACCGCTCTGCCATCCTGTTCACGCTGTCATTGTTCCTTTAAATGGAACTCTTAGACATTTGGACCCTAGCCTGGATCTGGAGCAAATTCTGGGACAGGGTTCTGATGACATGAGGTGGGACAGGGTCTGCCACATCCAAGAAACAACCTAACTTTTCAAGTGTGAAATTGATGCCCACTGGAGCAGACCCTCACCCCAAGGCTGGATGTAAGTGTCACATGGACCAGACTTCTGTCATTGCTCAACGGGAAAAGTACAGCGTGACCACAGGTTGCGGGAGGCGTGGAGCCCTTGGCAGTGAGACAGGCCCTGAGAGAAGCTCCCCGTGGGGCTGATGCGGGTGTGTCTTGTGGGATGGACTAGAACAGCAGATCCCACAGGCTGTGTACCATGAGAGCGGGAGACGGTTTGACAAGGAGCAAGGGTAAGGAGCAGCATGAAATAGATTTGAATTCATGGTGAGATCACTGGGTGTCTTTACAAAAGTCCTTATCTCCTCATCCTCAGTGCTCAAGTGACCACAGAACTCGATGATCCCTTCTCCTTCCACCTTTCCTCCTTGTTTTCTTTCATTTGCTTCTCTGCTTCTCCTCCCCCCCCCTTCTTTCTTCTTTCTCTCTTTGTTTCATGAGATAAAAGCTCCAGGTGTGTTCATTCTTCTCGCTGCATCTCTGATTGCCAGCTTTGGAGAATTTCAGCTCGGATTTGCATTTCAGAGGTCTAATGGGTTTCCTGATACGAAGCACAAAAGGACAAATCCATTCCTCTCGCTTGCTCTGTTTTCGACCCCTCTATGGGGTCCATGTGTCAGCTGAACAGTTCGCCTAGTAATAAACTCAGCTAGTAGGAAGTGAGGGTGAACTTTGATTTTCTTAAGTGTGCTTTTAGGTAGTGCTTATTATATCTACAATGTGCGGTTCAATTTCCAGCAGATAACAGAAATGCCAACATGGCAATGAAAGCGGTGCCTTTCTAGTAACTTCCTCTGTCCCAGAAACACACAGTGAAAGCACCGTGGCCTTCCCCGTTACAATGCATGCTTATTTGATGTGAACTAACTGGAGCACAATTCGTAAATAGGGAATGATGCCAATCTAATGCAGATGGGATGTTGATTTGTACAGGATTTTTCCCAGGCATACTAATAATTAGAAGCAAGTTTCCTCATAATTAAAAAGAAAGCTTTGGTCATACATAAAGACCATAAGAAAAAGATCTGAAAATCCTTTAGAAAGGACTTCCTTTAGTTGTGGCTGGTCTTCTAAAACTGCTCCGTTATTCAATGTGCTAAGCTATCTGAGGAAGCTGAGGATGCAAGTAAAAGAAGTAAACGGATATTTCCCCTTGCATTAAAAGAAAAGATCTGCTTTTAGTCTTGAAAGTAGTCTCTCAGAAGACCTTCAGGAACATGCCTACGAGGACTCACATCAAGGTGGAGGCAGTAGGGGCTTCAGGTGTGGGTTGGCAAGTGATAGGCTCGTTCTGGGTGCCAGTGCCAATGGAATGTGAACCATGCCAGTATATGTATGAGAGCTGTCATTATTGCTAGGGCCTTAGTGACAAAATGTCGTAGGTTTCATCTTGATTTCCTCAAGGCACTGTTATTTTTAGTGTGCAGTGATACAGAATGCCAAGCTTTTGGGTTTGTGGACATGAAGTTATCACGAAAATGCTTATGAAACATCCTGAGTTGTTCAAATTGATATCTTTGTTGCTGAACGTTATCAGCTGTTTAGCAGGGAAGGAATGC
>NW_006207768.1:1233325-1247183 GCF_000334495.1 Tupaia belangeri chinensis
CAGCAGGGAAGGAAGGGCAACTCCGGACAGCACTGTGCAGAAGACTAAGGTGTTTCTCGAAGTCCAAGGACCTCCGGCCTTTGGCACAGGCTGCAGGTGCACACGAGCACATGCACTGGTGGGGTTTGGCTCAGGGCCCAGCTGCAGTTTCTGGGTTCTCCTTCCTACCTTGTGTGAGACAGATGCTGCTGATTGAGTTCAAGTTGGCTTACCGACCTCTCAGGCCAGGCGAGTTTAGCCTTTGTTTCTCAGTATGTGTTCATTGCATTTGATATCTCTGGACACATCAGAAAAAAGATGTTGGAAAGTTGTCAAAGTTAAAAACACCATGTGTGGCGTGAGTATCCCACAATTTACATTTGCATCACATATTAGTCATTTCATGTTGCAATCTTCCTGCCTCAGCTGCCAAGTAGCTGGGACTACAGGCATGCGTCACCACAATTGGCTTTTTAGGTGGGCTGGGAACCAAACCTTGGCTTCCCATGTAGCTCCAGTCACTGAATAGCAGTGCCAACCAGGCCAACAGCGTGCTTTTAACATTCAACAACATGAAGAAAACCAAATTCTAGTTCCAATGCAGCCACTAATGAGTTGTGCGACATTGGCTAAATGACTTCATCCCTAGGGGTTGGTTCCCCAGAGCTGGAAATGCAAACTTTTCCATCTCAATGCTCTTTCATGGCCTGGATGAAAAGCACCTGCGGTTATCCTGCCCCTTTCTGTGACGTTTCAGAGTAACCACCTCACCCACAGTTGTTCTGTGCTCGGCACTGATGGGCCTGGCCAGAGCTTGGCGTCCTCTCCAGTGGCAGCTGACTCAGGCTGGCCTGTGCCCTCTCTATGAGCTGATCAGTGAACCCCCCCTTGAAGGGCTTGAACTCCAGGCACTCTGAGTTGGTTGGTGGTAGCAGAAGGGGATGACCCAGAGACCCAGCTCCAGGAGAGTAGTGTACCCCCCGCTCTTGTGGAGTATTGGAGTGGGGCTCACAGAACTCAGTGCTGGGGGCACCAGTGGCCTGATGGCTGGGCATGGCGGCATTATTGGGTGCTATTCCAGCTTCTGTGAGGTTTGGCTGGGGTGGGTTGAGATGATTTCCCAACTTCTTGGCTTTTTCTGTGATTGCTTACCCAACAGTGTGGTTTACCTTTGTCTGGCTCAGGGGCTGGGGATGAGAAGAGGTGCTGACAGAGGAGCGTGAGGCTGGTCGCTTCTGTGCATGGAAGAGGCGATTTTTCTATCCACACCACCAGCTCCCCACGGGGTGTCCAAATCCCTGTTCTTTTTTGAAGAGGTGTGAGTGTTTATGGTTATTGCCCCGGGGTTAGGTCACTGAGACAAAGAAGTCTGGGGCCAGGTTAGTGTTGTTCACCTAGAGATGTGTTCTCAGGGCGCAGGCTGGGGATGTCGCTGCCTTCTGGGCGTGGTAGGAAGGAGAAGCACCACAGCTCCTTGGAGAGGGAGCTGCATTGCTTAGGGGTTCCTACTGGACCACCTTCAGAGGCTGACCACTGCTCAGGGCTGCAGGCTGCTCGTGCTGCCGAGGACCGTAAAGAGGAGGTCAGTAGCTCGGGGACATGGATGTCACTGCTGCCTTATGGTCACTCCAGGCCTCCACATCTCCCCTTCCTGCGGTTCCTTGAACACTCCATTTTCCCCCAGTCTTGGGATGCTGAAGGTATTCTCAGTACATACACGGGGGAGGGGTAGTAGCTCTCATTCCTCTTGTTTCTTCAATATTCGGAGTCTGGCATCGGACTCTCAGGATCCTAGAACCACTGCCCAGTCAGAGACTCCTTTCCCCCTTTTCTTTCTGCTGTAGCCATTCTCTCTCAAGGCAGTGCATGCCATGAGCCTGGCTGCTTGAGTGAGGACAGAGGTAGCTAAGGGCGCAGGGCTGGTCAGGGAGCTTACACCATAATGAAGAAGGATAAAAGAGCTCTGGTTAATAAACATGTACAGCAAATCCCACGCCCTTTTGGAAGTAACCTGAGCACACACACGCCTCTTTTGTGCATCTTGAAAGAGCCTAACGACCATTCTTTGAGTCTCTATAGAGCCCAAAGTTCCCAAGCCCCAGGAATGGGCCATCCATTTCAGGTAATATGATAAGTTATAGTGCATCTAAGTTTCCTGGGAGGCCTTTGAAGTTCGTTAAGCTACAATCCGTACGACTGAAACGGAGGAGGATAAATGGAGACCATTAAAGACTTAAGATATTGATCAAATAATACCTTGGAAACTGGGCTTCCATTTAGGAGCGGTCCCAGTCTCACAATTTATTCAAGTAACCAAATCAAAGAAATAACTTAGGAATGAGCAAAATCAACAGGATAGAACCTCCGTTCTGAAGCATGAAAGCCACTGCCTGTTGTGTTAAAACACCCACCAGGCTTTCTCTCAAACACCCTCCGTTACAGGTGAAGTTCCTAATGAAGATGAACCATCGCAATCAGACAGAGCTAGCTAGGGAGGACCTCGAGGCCAGAGGCTGTGTTTACCAAAGAGGCTGTTAAAAAATAGCAAAAATATGGAATGGTGAGGTCTTCCCGCTTTAGAGACATGTCGCCATGGTCATCTGCAGGAAACGCATTGTTGCTTTTGTCAACAGTTGCCAGCAAATGCCCGCCTTTTCTGTTCTGTAATTTCAGTCAATTAAACGTTTTGTACAAAGAACAGTCCTAAGCTTTGTGTCGGAACTTAATGCACAGGCACTTGGCACCCTCACCTTTAAAGTGCCTCAGCCACAGGCACACTGCCCCGGAAGGTAGCGGTTATTATGCGGAGGACAAAAATGACCAGGGACAAAATGCCTTTGAATTGTGCTGTTCTCACCAGGTGAATGGGCGAAGACACAGAACGTGCTACTTACATGAGACGAGTCGACGGGACCGGCAGGTGGCATGGTGGTTAAGGGCACTGGACTTGCACCTGGCTGACTGGGGTTTGAGTCCCAGACCTGGCAACTTGCTTTCTCACTTTCCCTCTCTCTCTTTTTTTCTCTCTCTCTGTCCCACTCTGGTCAAATTTAAGTCAATAAATAAAGTTAAATAAAATAAATAAATGTGATGAGTTGAAATGTAAAGACTTACTTGTGGCTCAGCCAGTCATTGTAATTGAATCTTGCACCAAACTTCTAACAACTCTTAGGATGCATTCACTTTCTATTGATCAGCATCTTTTTAAAAATGTTTTCCTTCAAGAAACACATGTCCGGGGCCTCGCAGGTGGCACCATGGTTAAGGCGCTGGACTCTCACACAGTTGACGTGGTTTGAGTCCAGGATCTGGCTGATTGCCTTCTCACTTTCCCTCTCTTTCTCTGTTTCTCTCTGGTCAAATTAAAAATAAATAAATCATGGACCCAGCAGGTGGCATGGTGGTTAAGGTGCTGGAATTCCCACATGGCTGTTCACGGTTCGAGTCCCGAACTTGGTGGCTTGCTTTCTCCCTCTCCCTCTCTCTGTCTCTCTTCCTCTGGCAAAACTCATGTGAAAAAATAAATAAAATAATTTAAAAAATAATAAATAAATAAATAAATAAATAAAATAACTCTAAAAAAAGAAAAAAGAAACGAATTTCCGTAATCATATTTCATCAGAGCTTACACATGCAATTCCTCGAGTTACCTATCACCACATGCATTAAATTGTAGCCCTTTAAGTGCAGGGGCCACAGCTGGCGCATCCTACAATCTTCTCCAGGACCTATTAGGGATTCATAGACATTTGCTCAATTCATCCCGTTTTTATTTCTGTATTTAAAAAAATTATTAACGGGTAATAATTATACATATTTGTGGGGTCCGGTGTTACTTTTTAGTACAAGAATACGTTGTGTAATGATTAAATGAGGGTAATTAGGCTATCCTTCATCCTGACCATTTGTCAGTACTCGGGAACATTCAAAAGCCTCTCTTTTAGTTATTCTGAGATGCGCAGGAGTTGCTGCCCTCTATACTCTCTTCATTTTTTTTTTTTCTTTTCTGGAGAGGTTTTTAGTATAGGGCGCGTGCACTCACCAGAAAGATAGAGACATAGAGACAGAAAGCGAGAAGTCACCTCCCAGGGGGAATGGCCACGCCGCAATCCCCTTCTCCATTCTCCTCTCAGGATCTTGGGCACGCACGCACATGCGCCTGGTATGAGATTAAGCCACCAGGTCCAGGACTCAAACCACGGTCGACTACATAGGAATCCAGCGACATAGCCAGTATGCCAACTGTTAGTCTCTCCTTTTTTTTTTTTTTTTGTTTTGTGAGGGTTTCCAGAGAGAAGCAGAGAGGCAGAGATAGTTCCTCCAATAGGGCCTAGTCAAGCCACAATCCCTTCTTCTCCATTTCTCCATCCTGTTAAGTATTTAGGTATGCATTAAACACATGCCTGGCCTGTTTTACGAGTTGCCAGAGCTGGGACTCGAACCACAGTCAATCCTGTGAGAGGTGGCTCCCTCAACCACTAGGCTATGGGGTCAGCCCCTCCCCTGTCTTTTTATAAAACTAGAACTTTGAAAATATTTGTATAAATCCTCATGGACACCCTCCTCTATTTCCCCAAAATTCTGCAGTACATTCAATTTATTTATTCAGTATTTATTTATTTTATGCCAGAGGGTGTATGTGAGAGTGAGCATGCCCCTGTTAATGGGGCCTGGTTATGCTGCCATCATTTTCCTTCAATTCTCTATCCTGTCAAGACCATGAGCACAAACATGTCCACCTGGCATAGTTTTACAAGCTGAGGAACTGGGACTTGAACCCTGATTGGCCATGTAGTAGTGCCTAACTGCTTCCAGATGGGGCCATTCTGCCAGTATTTATTGAGCAGCTACTACTTGCAATGCCACTGACTGTGTACATGTGGTGCTCAGAGTAGGCATGGCCCATCTTCTTTTAGATCTGGTACTATAAGCCTGGCTACTTGAATGAGGGTAGATAGAGTCAAGGGAATAAGGTTGGTAGGGGTCCCTGAACCATAACGATAAAAGGATACAAAGCTCTGGTTAATAAACATGTACAAAAAATTCCATCAAATTCCAAGACCTTTTGGAAGTAACCTGAGCACATGTCCCTTTGTGCATCCTGAAAGAGCCGAACAACCGTTCTTCCTCACGCAGAGGGAGATATGCTAGCGGCACCTCTCCTGGATCCAGGTAAGTTGGCTCCCTGCTAGGTCTTGTGGTATAGGAAGCCCCTTTCTGGCACGGGCAAGATGTCCTGAGGCATCAATGCAACAATGCCCACTGAGAGCGCACCACCCATACCCTCTCCCTAGGTGGTCAGAGTTCTTGCTCAGCAGCTCCAGTGGCTTCCAGGCAGCTATTGGCCCTGTCCTGATCCAGTTCCCTAGAGCGGACAACGCTGACCCTGCCACTCTTCTCAGCCCACGGATTAACTGAGGAAAGTGGTTTAATAAGACAGTTGTGGGCAGAGCTCAGGTGTGTGTGGCTCCTCTCAGTGCTTGGTAAAACTGGAATGGGGGACCAGCAGGTGGCATGTAGTTAAGGGTGCTGGACTCCCACATGGCCGACTACAGTTTGCGTCTGGACCTGGTAGCTTGCTTTCTCACTTTCTCTCTCACTCTCTCTCTCTCTCTCTCTCACACACACACATACTCTGTCCCTCTATGGTCAAACTAATATGAAATAAAGGAATAAATAAATACAGTTAAATACAATAATTATTTTTTAAAAAAGAAAACCTGTGAAATGAGAAGAAAGGGGAGAGCAGATCACAATCTGGCGGTTTCCAGCTGTAATCTTGTCCCAGCCCCATATCTGTGAGAAGTGGTCTTCACACAGTGAGTCGGTAACTATAGTGAAAGGAGAAGACACTGGGTGTTAAAGGCACTCCCAAACTAGGTTGCTCAGTACTGATGAGTGAGGAGGAAGAAGAGTATTCTAGGGATGGGAAACAGCAAAGTACAGAAGAAAAGTTCATTTATTGAAACAGCTGATATTCAACATGGCTGAATTATGGAGTCTGTAGATGAGTCTGTGCGTGTTGAGGGGGTGGATTGAAGTGGGGAGGAGTGACATACAAGGGAGAAAAAATGAATACACAAAGACTGACTGGAACAGGGCCGTGAAGAGCCTTGCTGATCGCACACAGACTTTATCTGAATGGCAGCAGGAGAGAAGACATTGATGAACTTTAATCTGGGAGACAAGAACATGATTCTGTTTACATTCTTCAAGTCTCCCTCTCTGAGCTTGTGGATAACAGAAGGAGATGATGGTGGCCTAGGCTAGGGCACAGACATAGGTAAGGAGAAAAGCATACAGGGTGAGGTGATATTGAGGAGGCAGATCTGACAGGACTTTGTGAGAGATTGAATGGAAGATGCTAGACATGGAGACAAAGGGTTGAGAGTGGCTTAAGATTCCTGAATTAGCCACAGGAACGCTGGTGGTAGCATCTACTGAGTGGTGAGGATGAGAGGAGGGAGAGATGAGGGACATGATCAGATACAATCCTAGACTTTAACCCTTTCTCCTGAAGGGAACCTTTCACCTAGGGGCCCAGGGATCCTAAAGAACGGCACTTAGACGTCTCTTTTCCAACAGATCACCCTACTATGGAGGATCCTAAGAGTGGAAGAAAGTTCTCTTTTTTTTGTGCTTGAGTAATTTAGCTCTCTGCAGAAAAATGAAATGAAAACATGTCTCCAATCTGGTAGTCTAGGTTACTGCCCTGAAGACACCCCCAGGAGCTGCTTCCAGCTCTCCATGTGACAAAGCTGCCAATATCAGGGCCATCCAGTTTCTGTGAGATCTACGCCGTGGAGAATCCAGTTTGCCGGCTGAGCTTGGTGGCCAATCTGGTCCACTCTTTTCCTCCCTGTTGATATTAGGTTGTCTGGAAAGTCATGACATATGCAATAATGAATCATAACTTTCCCGACGACCCAGTAGAATAAACAAAGATCGTCTCACTTTAATTTTTTCTCTGCCTTTGAAAGAGCAATAACTTCAGGGCTGGCACTCCATAAAGATATCCTGCTGAGCATAGACTGAGCGTAGCCCTTTTCCTCAGCCTATCTCCTTTTCCTAGTGTCCTTCCTCTTTCTTTCATTTTTTTAAAGAATTATTTATTTAGTTTTATTTATCATTATTATTTAAAAATTTCCTATAAGACACATGCACTAATCAGACAGAGGAGAGAAAGTGAGAAAACAAGTTACCAGGTCTGGGACTCAAACCATGGTCGGCTATGTGGGAGCCTGGAGCCCCAGCCACCATGCCACCTGCTGGCTCATCTTTCCTCTTTCAAAGGGCAAAAATGTTGATCTCATCTTTCCTTCTTGTAGGTCTTGGGATAGATTAATGTTTCCATAGCCTCACCCTACACAGCTGGGAGTGGAGCAGATCTTCATGATGACTGTTTGCAAGTGCATCGATAGAGCAAGCGTGAGTCCATATTTACAACTGGTTTTGAATGTAACTTGCTTGTTAGGGTGACTTGACCCTCACTTATGAACGCCTTTGCTTACTTAACATACAAATGAATCCCATGTGGTACCTCGGATCAGCACTAGAGCTTGTTCTTTTGAAGATTTAAGAAGACAAGGCACAGATTGAGATTGGCTATGCTACCAGTACAGGGCACTCACTCTGAGTGTCTCCCACACTGAAACCTTAGCTTCACAGCATCATCCTGAAAAACAAGACACCTTCCTAAGACTGCCTTGCAAGGGGGACAGCATCAGGACTGGATTTCATCACAGGACTCTCAACTCCTTGAGACTTGGGACTTGGTTTATTAATCGTCCCTTCTTTGCCTTCTCCTTCAGTTAACTCTATCATGTGTGGTATGCTTGATGTGAACTGTATAAACAAATCTGTAAGTATGTAGTTAGACAAGTAATGTGATTGCTAGGATTTAGTTCCTAGCTGGACGTAAGCTAAACCCTAATATCTGGAAGTATGTTGCAAGTTTGGGTTTTAGTTTGACTCCAGTTGGACTCCCCCTGTGACTTACCTGCACCTCCCCCATTGTCTGTGATGCTGACTTGAGTTTGTTTAGGTCACAAGCACATGAAAGTTTGACACTGGAAAAACACAACTCACAAGAAGTAGTTTTTAATTCCTGCTCATGATGGTGAGCTAATGCGTTGGAGCAGTGCACTGTGGAAGACAGGTGTAACGGGAAGGGGAGCTGATCACACAGCTGTGAGGAGCAGTCTAAGCGCGATGCAGACCAGGCTTGGGAGTGGAGAGGAACAGAGGGTCGGCCCAGAGAAGAGCCAGTGTAATGAGTCGGGGAGACTTCTGCAGGTCTTACTGACACACAGACTACCTAGGAAGGAGTCAAATGATAGCAGAAACTATAGCCTATGTGCTGTCAGCTGACTCTGCCCTTGGCTCCAACCCTGGCACGGAACCTAGGAAAAGAGAGAAGACGGAACTTCTGTGATTAGGAAGTAGGCGGTCCTCAGCATGAAGAAGAGGATCACCTTGGATTACTTTAGAATGAAAACAAGGCCATTACTACTCTAGAAAAATCTCTCTTCTATGTAGAAGCTTGGGGGGCAGGGGCACTTGGAAAAAAACAAATAGAAATCCATGGCATGAGTGTCTTGCCCTAACCTGGACCTGCTCCATCCTCTTCCCACAGTTTAGTGTCATCATCAATATCCCGTGGGTCTCTTAGAGAGTCCATTGAAAGTAATTTCCATTCTTCTCCTTGACTTAACTTCCACATAATTTGTTGTGTATACTTATTAGCTAAGCATAAAATTCACATTTATTTTTAGTCTCCTAATTTGTCACTTAAATGCTTTCTCGTGTCCAGTTTGTACCCAATAAATATATAAAAATGTCCACTGAATAGCTACCTTTGAAATTGTCCTACTGACAGCTTTCTTCATAACCTTTTAGAAACAAATCCCCTTCATCTTCTGAAATGTGGGCCTCTAATATTTTAAATGTGCCCTTGCACGTAGCTTTTGGGAAAAATAAGTTCTGATCCATAAAACATGTCCACTATACAGCATTTATCTTAGGAATAATGCAATGTTAAAATAGGAATAGAAACTTTAGATGAAATGCCTTCTTGTCCAATAACATACATTTTTATAATTCATAAGGCAGGAACCTCCAGAAGATTTAAAAAAAATCTTTTATCTTATTTGGAATTATTTTTTATTTAACTTTATTTTATTTATTTATTTATTTATTTTAATTTTGACTAGAGAGGTACAGAGTGAGTAAGAGAGAGAGAGAGAGAGAGAGGGAAAGTGAGAAGGCAAACTGCCAGGTCTGGGACTTGAACCATAGTCAGCCATGTGGGAGTCCAGCACCTTTAACCACTATGCCATCTGCCAGCCCCCGTCCAGAAGATTTTGAGGTGAGGAAGTTAGTTTGCTTTTTTATTTATTTTATTTATTTTATTTTATTTTATTTTTTTTGGAGAGATTTTCACTGTAGGGCGCGTGCGCTCGCCAGACAGACAGAGAGAGACATAGAGACAGAAAGCGAGAAATCACCCCCCAGGGGGGATGGTCACGCCGCAATCCCTTCTCCTCCATTCTCCTCTCGGGATCTTGGGCATGCACGCACACGCGCCCGGCGTGAGTTTTAAGCCACCGGGTCCAGGACACGAACCGCGGTCGACTACGTGGGAGTCCAGCGACATAGCCATTACGCTAACTGCTGGTTCCCAGGAAGTTAGTTTGCTTTTCAGGGGAGCACTGCAGTGGGGAGAGAGTGGCCAGTACTGACCAAGCCCAACTATAGGGAACACTTCTCAAATGAAATCTCTTGGGGTGGTTTGCTTCCTGCTGGGAGTAAAGGTAAATCTCAGAGAAGCCACACAGAGCGGCCATTAGCTAAAACTCTTAACAAAAAAGCTTCTTGATTTACCCACAATTTCAAGTTCTGAAAGAATCTTGCTCGGAATGAATCTTGCTCGGAATGCTTCTTTAGGAAGTGAGCATATTGTATCTGACGGGAAATTGCCTATGTATTGAAATTAATTTCTTCTTAACAATCTGGAGAAGTGATGACACTAGGACAGGCTAATTGACAAAGTTGTTTATGGAAGGAGATACAGATTAGGAAGATCGTATGAGACTGCAGGTAAGGGAAAAATCACAACCTGAAACTGCAATTTTTGTTTTGCTGTGTTTTATACTTTTTAACACTCTATGACAGATAGAAAGTTTGCACAAAAATAAGAATAGTGGTTGAGTGAATTCTGCATCGTTTGTGCATAGGAGAGGCACTTGGGTAAGATGTTGGTGGGGTGGGGGCCAGCATGCTGCCAAATGGTTAAGACCCTGGGTTCCACATGGTCGACTCCGGTTGCAGTCCCAGACTTGGCCGCTTGAAAAGCACACTGGGTGCCTGTGCGTGTGTGCCCAAAGTCCCAGGAGGAGAATGGAGAAGAAGGGACTGTGGCGTGGCCATTCCTCATCCCTCGTCTCACTGTCTCTCTCTCTGTCTTTAAAGCGAATACACACACCCTACGGCAAAACCTTAAAAAAGAAAAAAGAAAAGGTATTGGTGGGGCAAATAAAGGCATTTCCAACCGTGACTTCTGTTTCCTATCGCTTTGGCGTCTCAAGCCTTTGTACATTTTCTTCTCGCATCAGGAACATTTCTTCCCTCTTGCCCACTAGTAAATCACCACGCCCCTGCGGAGCACAGCTCGCTCCCCGTCTCCACAGTGGTATAGTCCCTGGCCAGCTTCTTCTCTGCAGAATGTGGCTGCCACGCTGTTGGCTCTCCCTGTGCCTCTGCATCAGTGTCTTCACATCAGAGTGTGGAAACGTGTCGAGTGCTGGACGGTGCGCTTCACTGAAATGGGGATGGGATTTTATGGCTATATTAATTTTTATAACTACCTTGTATCTAGCACAAAGTCTGGAGAGTGGTAAGGGTTACATAAGAGTTTACTGGGGGGCGGGACCAGCAGTTAGTGTAATGGCTATGTCGCTGGACTCCCATGTAGTTGACTGTGGTTTGAGTCCCAGACCCGGTGGCTTAAACTCACGCCAGGTGCGTGTGCGTGTGTGCCCAAGATCCCGAGAAGAGAATGGAGGAGAAGGGATTGCGGCGTGACCATCCCCTCTGGGGGGTGATTTCTCGCTTTCTCTCTCTATGTCTCTCTCTGTCTGTCTGGTGAGCGCACGCGCCCTATAGCAAAAAATCTCAAAAAAAAAAAAAAGTGAGAGGCATGATTCTGGGGCCACAGATCCACGTGTGACAGAGATGGGCATTCCTCCTGGGCTGCCACAACTAGCAAACCCTCGAAGCAACTTCCCTGGAGAGAAGTCACCTGTCTCTCTCTTTTGAATTATAAAATTAGTTTATCTATCTTCATGGCACGCATCGCTTCTACATTGTCATACAGATATGTGTGTCACATGTCATCTTTTCTTTCCTGCTAGTAAATTGTATTCATTTAGAAAGTATCCGACAGTGCAGAGCTTAGCATTACATTCGAGATCGAGCAGGGGCTCCACGAGCTCCGTTGCATGCATCAAGTGCTTGCTTCGGACAGCTAGCAGGACACAAATCCCGGGCAGGAGTGTTGATGATCCAATCTTTGGGCCATAAAACGCTTGAAAAAGGAAGGAATTAAATGATATGTCAAAATGAAGAGTAGACATATAAATAGATTCAAGTAAGGTGTTCTCTAAAGAGAGACTGATATGAACAAAAGTTTGGAGGAAGGAAGGCAAAGACAGGGGAAAATGGGTAGAAAGAAGACTTGTGAGCGAGAACAAGCATGCTGCAGGTAGAATGAGGATAGCCTGGAATCAGCACGCCTTTCCCACACGGGTGGGGATTGTGTCCCTTTGTCTGAATTCCCAGTAGACTCTTTGTTCCTGCTGAGACCACGGTGGCAGCTGCGACTCTTGCCCACCATCACTGCTGCGTTGTGGTTGCTGGAGAAGGATGTCGAAGGCACAGAGGGTGAAGGAGGCAGAGGAGGGACAAAGGCGTGAAGGAAGAGAGTAAATAGGCACAGGCGGCAAAGTCCCGATATAAAGAGTTCAAGGGTCCCATAGAGTTGGCCAGCTATCTGGCAGCCGTAATGGTCTGGCTTCTGAGGTTAATTGAAAGTTGACGGAGTTGCTGAACTAGAACATTTCCAAAATTATAGATGTTTTTCCTCGTTTGTGTAGATTTAGGACAGCGCCACATTTATAACTTCTTTGTTTTTTAAAAATTTCCTGCATCAGGGCCAGCAGATGGTGTGGTGGTACGGTTTTAAGGTGTTAAGGTGTTGGATTCCCACATGACTGACCACGGTTCAAGTCCCAGGTGGCTTGAAAATCACAATAAATAGACAAACACATAAATAAATTTAAAAAAAAATTTCCTGTGTAAAGTAATTACCACATCAGCACAAAGGGTTATTTATAAACATCTTGCTATGGTGAGTTGTTTTTGAAACTATTGGTTTGGACGCCGGTGTTTTTACAAAGAACAAAAGGGACTCAGCACTTCACATTTTTTGATTATCATAACACACATGGAGTGTGAGGTGATCGAGTTCAACAGCAAGACTGTATCAGACATGGGCAGACAAATGCATTGACCATAAAACAGTGATGGGGGCTTCTCTGTAGGCAAAACAGTGGTAATTGTATCCATCGGAGGGCAGAAAGCGATTGCACACAGGGGTCAGGAGGGCAATCTGCCGGCCTCAGACCTCATGGCATCCTTGGGAGATGCATTCATTTCAAGCCTGTTTCCCCTCCTTTGAAGCCGGAAGTTATTGGCTACTGCCGGAGGCCTGTTATGACCATGTGAGGATCAAAAGCCCGACAAGGGGTGGGAAATCCTTTGTTCCTGGCTCTCTCATAATAGTTTTTTCTTTTTCTTTGACGGAGAGAAGCAAGTCAGATAGGATTATCCTAATGGAACAGAAGTGTTTTATATAAAAAGTTCAAAAAAGAAATCCAAACAAATTCCAATGTCTTTCGTTTACTGAATACTGTTTTATTACTGAGCCAAGATGGAAAATATGTTGGTGGCAAGTGGGCCATTTTCTGAGGCTCTAAAGAAACTATCCTTTCTCAAATTATGACTGATTTACAAGCAAATGTAATGGTCCTTTTAACCACAGTAAATAAGTAAAACAATCCCCCCCCCACCCCAATTCAAAGCCTTTCAAAGTACAGGCTTCAAAGACGGGCCTCTTCTCAAATTACTTTACTATAGCTCCAACTTGTTTCAACTGTTGCAAAACTGCAAACCATATGCCCTAAAATGAAAATAAAGATACACTTCAGTGACACCTTCAGGGGGTCATAAAGAGTAATACAGGTGCAAGAAACACAATGCAGTTGTTTGAAAAAATAGAAACACAACAGTAAAGTAATAAAGCAATGTGATTATAGTTATTTTCTGGGCACCATTGTTTAAACTGTCTCATGGTTAAGTAACACTAACTTCCTGTTCCTAAGGCACTTTATTCACAGAGGGTCTGAGCACCAGAGGGTGTCCTAACCATTCCCTCTCCTCAAACGCTTTGCTGGGGACAGGAAGTTTAAGCGGTTCTGTGGCTGCATGAGGCTCGTTTCTGGGAAAACGAATGGTATTCTCAGAAATCTGACATATTGCGCATAAGGGCAGACTTGGAAGCCGGGTAAAACAAATGGCCCTGCCGTGGCATTTTAGCATTTCCACGTGAGCACTAACGTGGCTGTCCCTGAGCCAGGGCAGATCTGGGAAGGCTGTGTGTGGGTGGGCTTCCGCGCTGCGCTCTGGAGAGAGTTTGGATGGTTCTCGTGCTTCCAGGGAGCAGCTCGTGAAGCAGCAGAGGAGTGACTGAAATAATCTACCCTTTCAATGAAAATGTGCCTGGGTTGGCTGCTGTGTCCATCTTTTCCAGTAATGTAGGGAA
>NW_006207768.1:1247280-1258195 GCF_000334495.1 Tupaia belangeri chinensis
GGGAAAGCGTGAGGAACGGGTGGACCATGGGAGGGACTGAGTCAGGAAGCAATAATCGAGGAGTTGCAGGGAGGGTCCTAGGATATCCTGGTGGTAAAATTAATCCGGGGAAAACATTAGCAAGAGACCACGTCCCTTTCCTGCTTGAGACAGAATGCACACACTGATGTCCCATAGTGCATTTTAATTAGACCATGTGATGAAAGAAAAGATAAATTCATCGGCAACACCATGAAAACAGATATTTCCCCATAAAATTCTGCATTTTCGGCTTCTCTCGAAACATGGGAACATGAGGCCACGGGAGTTCTTGCTGTAGCTGAGCTGCGCACAGGCTGCCCCTGAAGGGGTGGGGCAACATTGTCTCCAGTTCCTTGCCGGCCCCTGTCACATCTGAGTTCTCAGGACTCTTTTCTTCCCTAGAAATAAAAATAGCTAATGTTTATTGGTGCCAGGCCCTGTCCTCATTCTGTTATACACATTTAGCTTTTGTAACACTGTCACGAGGTAGGCAGGAACTGACACCGTCAACATTTCCCCGCTGAAGAAGTCGAGGCGAAGTGGAGGCGAGGGGAAGTGAAGTCCCTCCAGGAGCGCCCGCTGCAGAGACTGTGCTTCTGGTGAGTTCAAGGTAAGGAAACGTCCACGAACCGGCCAGCGGGGAAGCTGGGCTTTGCCAGATGCTGGTAGCAGTTCTCATCATACTGTAGGTGTTTACTTGCACCCCAAATGTCTACAGTTGGTTGACAATTTAAGTCACAGAGATGTAAATGCTGCCGCCCACTAGACCCTGAGCACAAAGCCTGGGACGGGAGATCCGCCGCCCATTGTGTTTTCATGAATTCCCTCTCGGGACACATGGGGCAGGACAAATCCCGCCACCAGTTCCGCACTCCATGGCATTCTAGGGTTACCGAACAACCAGTCAGGAGGAACAGCTAGGACAGCCTCCGGATGGCAAAGTCAGCGTACAGCGGGAGCGGCTGTGGGCTGCGGGGCATGTCGGCATGCGGGCACGTGCCCAGTGCCTGCTTTGGCCTCGCTGCTGCGATTTGTGGGTTCATGGGGTGTATAATACATTGTCAGAGTGCCAGCGAGCCTGGAGGGGTGTGCATGAGCGAGTGCCTGGGTGCCGTGGCCTGTGCTCGGGCAGATGGTGTGCAAACCAGGACAACTGGGAGAGGGAGGACAGGCCTGGCTGAGTTTTCTCTGAGAAGAAGATGGCTCAGTTCAGGAACTAAACCTTACAGGAAGGACTAAAGTCCAGGGCTGACCGGCCTATGATACGGAAAATGAGCGCTCTGGGCCTGGAAGTGGCTTGGGCGTGGTGAAGGGCGCGGGCAGCCCCAGGCTGCAGTACCAGCAAGCAGATCTGTTGCGTAAGAGGAGCTGGAAATACTGATTTTTGTATGCATGTTCTGATTTTTTTTTTTTATAGACTGTAGACTGATTAAATTTTCCATAAACATTGTAAAAGTCCAATAAAAGGGCAGTGCTAAATTGTATTCTGGTGACCTGTGAGACCTCTGCTTTGGTGTCTTAGTTCCTCGATGGTCATGGTTGGGTAATATATGGAGCATGGAGGAAAAGCAAGCCCTGTAGAAGCACCAGCAGTGGAAGGCAGAGAGGCAGGAAAGAGACAGACAGCCTCGGTTAGGACTGGAGCTTGCAGTGTGGATGGGAGCCGAGGCAGTGGAGGCAGCCTGTGAGGGGACACAACAGCCTGTGAGGGGACACAACTGTGACAGGAGGACCCCGAGTCCTGATAAACATGCAATTTCCTTACCTTGAGCTCACTTTTCAGGGCTTGGGGTGTATCTTATAACTATTATTGCACCTATCAAGTGTTGGCTGAATTGTGTTCCAAAAAATATATGTCCAAATCCCCATGCCTTCTACCTCCAATGTGACCTTATTTGAACACAGGGTCCTTGCATTTGTAATTAAGAATCTCAAGATGCCATCATCTTGGATTAACTGGCTGGATTAATTGGATCCTAAATCCAGTAACTAGTGTCTTGGTAAGGGAGAGGGAGCGGGCAACAGGGGGCGTAATGGGTAAGGTGCTGGACTCCCACCTGGCCGACCACAGTTTGAGCAAGCGCATGTGTGTGCATGCCCCAAATCCCAACAAGAGAATGGAAGAGAAGGGATTGTGGTGTGGCCATCCCCGCTGGGGAGTGATTTTTCACTTTTTCTCCATCTCTCTCAGTCTCTCTGGCAAGCACACATGTCCCATAGGAAAAAAAAATTCTCTCCAAAAAGAAAAAGAAAAGAGAGTGAGCTTTGAGACAGACCCCGGGGGAGACACAGCAGAGAGGGCAAGGGAGGAGGGGATGCGTCTGTAAGCTGAGGCACTCCAGGGACTTGGAGCCCTAGGAGCCCCCGGAACTGGGAGAGAGGCTGGGAGTAGATCCTCCCACAGAGCCGCCAGCAGGCTTGATGTTGAACTCTGGCCTCCAGAAACAATCCATTTCTGAGACATTCCATTCCTATTGTTTTAAGCCACTGAGTGTGTGGGATTGGTCACAGTAGTCCCTGTACACGAGGCCATTGGGCTTCCACACAAGATTTCACCGGAAACCACAGCAGTGGATGAGGGAGGACTATGGCGGCTGTGGAGAGGGGAGCCCTGTGATGGAATCTGAGGGTAGGTTCCCTGTGGCTTCTCAGAGGGACACAGGCACGGGGCCAGCAGGGCCTTGCAGCCTCACCACGGGACTCCAGATGACAGGACTAGCGAGAGAGCAGAAGGGACATCTCTGAGGAGCATCACACTTAGAGGAATTGCAGGACGGGTGGTGACAATGACATGGTGGCACGGAAGGTGGGAGATGGAGACAGAGTCGAGGTTAGTTGTTTCAAGGTCACTCAGGATGGTGGCGATGGCCATGGCACCCACCAACATCGACTCTGGGAACAGCAAGTTCCAGAGGAAGTAAGGCCACTTATGCGGACAGGCCAGCTTGAAACGTCTCTGGCTCACAGAGAGGAGACTACCAGGGAGCTGTCTTTGCTGGTTTGTTTTGTTTGTTTGTTGTTTAATCTGACACAGGCTGGGCCCTAAGGGGAAATCTTGACCAACAGTCCAGCTAGCCCAGGATGCGAATTTATTTGAGAAAAGCAAGCTGTTCTCTGCCTTTACTTTTTCTTTTGTCTGTCTTAATTCTGTACAAAACAGATATTTATCTTCGAGGGAAATCTGACTCACTTTTGTAGCCCACATTTGTTATTTTTGCTTTCTCAGCTTCCCTTCCCTTGTTTCTGGCCTCAGAATCTTGATTTTTTTTTTTTTTTTCATTTTTTGGGGGAGGAGGGGGTGGAATTACTCTTTCCACTTGCAGCCCTTCCTCTCCAGGAGTCCCCAGGCGACCCTGGCCTGCCAGGACATTGGACCTCTGCCTCAGTTACCGACTGGTACAGTCCCGTGATCTGAGCTAGGGGGCAGCGAGAGCCCTGTCTGAGACGCGTGTCTGGGTCAACGTGCACGCGGAGAGCTGCGTCGGAGGAGGCCTATCTGGCTGACAGCGCGCCAACTGGAGCTGGAGGTGCGTGTCTGTGCCATGACACCGAGTGCCGGCTGGAGGTGACGCTGACGTGGAGGACAGCACTGAGACGACGCCCACCAGCTCGGTGGCTTCCTGATGGCTTTGAGCCTGCGCGTCCCCTTTGCTTTAAGCGAGTGTGACGTGACCTTTCTTTCTTTTTCAACCCAAACAGGCACCAAATGACCCATTCGTAATGCGTTGCTTTCCGCTGGCTGTGGGTGCCTGAAGTGGCCTTACTCAGTGCAGCCGTGCCAGCCGTGGGCACACGCAGGTATGCCCTGAAGAGAGACAGTTCAACCAAGCTTCTAGGGCCAGAGTGTGAGGGAGGCCAGCATCTTTCTTCAGAGAAAAGTTAAGGCTGTCACCACAGAGGCAACTCAAATGGTAATTTTTTTCCCCCTTTCCCCTTGCTCAGGTTGGCAGTATTCCCCTTGACAGAAAGTTACAAAATGATCCTTTTTAAGGCTACAAAAACTAATTGGTCTGCCTGGGAGAAAAGTATATCAAGTGCCTCTACAACTCCATTACTGTCATGCTTTCCTTTTTATCTCTGGCAAAAACAACCCGTTGGAAACGTGTGGGTGCACATTTTACAGCTATCACGAAAAAGTTGGAGGCTTGCATGGATATTATTTCATTACACTGCAAGATATTTCCTCTCGAGCTAATTAATGTTTCTTTTCCCACTGCTCTGACACTGCTCTCCCATTAGACATTTGACTTTAAAAGTGGCTGTTGAGGATCTCACACAGCTTCCCGGTATCACCTCCGGTGCAAAACTAAGCACTGAAACCATGATGCCTGTAACATGTTTTGCTCACGTCAGTAAACTGGGCACGTAAAATTCAGGTATCAGACCAGCCCCATGGCCCAGTGGTCGAGGGAAACAGATTCGACACGGTCAACCACGCTTTTTGAATACTGTCCCTAGAGGTTTGAAAGGCATTCCACGTGTGCCCACAATCCTAAAGAAGGGATTGCAGCTTGACCATTCCCTGGGGGGAGAGCTTTCTCTCTCTCTTCTGTCTCTCTGCT
This sequence comes from Tupaia belangeri chinensis, assembly GCF_000334495.1. Lineage (NCBI taxonomy): Eukaryota > Metazoa > Chordata > Mammalia > Scandentia > Tupaiidae > Tupaia > Tupaia belangeri. Next base: position 1,251,864 of record NW_006207768.1, read on the forward strand.
TATCTCTGGAGAGAGAGAAAAAGAAGAAACAATTAAGGTGTCCTTGAGGCTTAGTCTTTTGAAACTAATTCTTCCCTTGCCAGAATCAGACTCTGTGGACTGATTCCAGTACTGCTGCACAGCGGTCTCTCTGTTCTGTGTGTATGTGTATGTGGAATTAGCAATGACCTTCCCTCATTAAATGAGTCTACTTTGATTTTTTTTTAAAGCCTTTGGAAACAAGCCAAGGTTTAGATTGATTAACCAAGATGGTAGGTATAAAAAAAAATTAAAGTGGCCGTATTGATGCGTTCATTCATTGAGAGGTCGTCAGTGTGGGATGACCTGGTGACCTGACCCATGAGGAGCCTACGTAGGGGCCACAGCGGTACTAGCAGACTTGTGTTCTGTTCTTTACAAGTTAAGAGGGAATTCTTGAAGGAAGAAATAGCCCTTGCCACATCTTTTTTTTTTTTTTTTTTTTTAGAGGTTTTCACTATAGGGTGCGTGCGCTCGCCAGACAGAGACATAGAGACAGAAAGTGAGAAATCACCCCCCGGGGGGATGGTCACGCCACAATCCCTTCTCCTCCATTCTCCTCTCGGGATCCTGGGCATGCACGCACACGCGCCCGGTGTGAGATTTAAGCCACCGGGTCCGAGACGCGAACCGCGGTCGACTACGTGGGAGTCCAGCTACATAGCCATTATGCTAACTGCTGGTTCCCGCCCTTGCCACATCTTTAGGAATTTAGAATAATGGGATTTTATTTTGAAGGAGGAAAAACACTGCGATCCCCTCTAGCCACTTATTCCCATGGTTTTATTCTGGGCTTCTACGAGGTGGAGTTGAATGTTGCACCAGTGGGAAAAGGAGCTGGGACTCTCATCTCTTTGCCTAGTGACGATGTCTGCGGACAAGTGGCCATCAGGGTGTCGTTCACTGGGGTAAGGTTTTATGTGGGACACTGGGCGGTGTAGACCGATGACACTGTCATTTCTGGTCTGGAGAAAATCATGAAGCAGAACGAGGACAGGCATATCAGCACAGGGTTCCAGTGTATGGGGCAAGTGTTGAAAGGATTTACTGGTTTGCGATGGGATTTCATGGGCAAGGTGGCATTTCAAGTGCATCTCGGAGAATGAGTAAAATCCCGCCAAGTGAACAAGGCAGAACCTTCCCATTGTGAGAAGAGTGAGTGTGTCCACAGGTGGGGCAAATTACAGAGCTGAGAAACACACACGTGGAAATGGCAGGATGTAAGAGTAGAAGGGGAGGGCCAGCATGTGACCTGGTTGGTAAAGACTCTGGACTTCCAAGTGGTTGACTGTGGTTCGAGTCCCAGACATGGTGACTTGCTTTCTCACTTTCTCTTTCTCTCTCTTTCGTGGGTGTTCGTTCCTTATAGCAATTTTAAAAAATTGGGGCCGGCAGGTGGCGTGGTGGTTAAGAGCTCTGGACTCCCATATGGTCGACCATGGTTTGAGTCCTAGACCTGGTGACTTTCTTTTTCTCTCTCACTCTGTCCCTCTCTGGTGAAATTAAGATGAATAAATAAATACAGCTAAATAAAATAAGAAAATAATAAATAAAATTAAATCAATAATTATTTAAAAAAAAGAGGTAGAAGGTAAGGCAAGGATTAGACTACTGTATATGGAGTGTTAAGGGTTTTTCGCTTAATCCCAAGGGTGACCGGGGGGAGACTGTAAGGGAGGCCTGATGGGACCTGTGATTTAGAAAGACTGCATTATGGTGAACAAGGAGCATGAATTGAAGGCTGTGAGGGAGGAGAAGAGGGGACACTTAGGAGCTGATACCTTAACAAGAACAGTGGCCTAGGGGGTTGGGTGAGGTGGTGGGGGTGTCACATAATTTGAGACTTTCAGACAGGAGACCTAACAGGACATGGTGACTAACTGAATGGAAGGGTGGTGGTGAGCAGGGGAGAGGCAGGAGTAGGAGACAGGCTGAGTTTCCTAGCTTGAGAAAGTGTTGCTGGAGACATCTCTCAGGTCAGAGGAACGGGAAAGCGGCCCTGGAGCCATGTGCATTGTGGAAGGCTCTGAGCATCTGCAGATGGGGGTGATGCCTCCCCAGGGTGCCAGAGACAGCCTTCGGGCTCTCAGCTAATGTCAAACCCCAAATAGCTTGTTAGCTTTCTTTTAATTTTGTTGTTGTTTTTATTCGGAGAAAATCAGGAAGCGCAGGGTCTGTAAACTAAATGTTTAAGGACATCCTTCTCCATTTGGTGCATAAATGAGATCTTGCGTAATATCTTGACATTACTGGAAAATATAAACGAGCAGTAGAGTTAAAGAGAGGCCACTGCATTTTAGCCAATTTGTTTCATGGCCTGTTGAGAGCAGAGTGCAAAGCGGCCAAAACAGAGGAAGCATTTCACCTCTGTGTGATGTACGAAGTGTCTCAGATGTTTCCAATTGCTTGCTCTTGCTTATTAAATACCGATGATGAAAACCAGCATTTAAATCTATCTCCCCTAATCTGTGCTCGACAGGCAGATGGGATTCTCCTCTTTTCAGAGCTCATGTACACACTGGAGATAAATGTATATAACACATTAGAGTCGCACTAAATTGGTATAAACCCACTCTCCTGCTGTCAAAGCATCTTATGGATTTTCAAACAAACAATATTTCATTTTAGATGAAATCCTTATTACTGTTTGACATTTGGATACGAAACTAGAATGGGAATCGGAATATATAAAGGCATGTAAAAATAAAATGGGTTAAGCTAGACGTGTTGATGTCACTGAGTGTGGAAACACTTGCTTGGCAGGCTCAGAAATGATTGTCTGGTGATTTGATTTATTGTTTGTTGGGCAAGCTGGAAACAAGGATGTTTGGGAGGAACTTTTCTTCTTTTCGTTTTTAGATAACAGTTTCTAAATGTGGTTGACATCCATGTTTGAACTGCAGATCGCAAGCTGTATTTAGAAGCCAACTTAGAAGAGAGTCAGACTCTGGATTCCCCTCCAGTACCTGTCCCAAGGTACTTAGTGGGATACCTAAGGCTATTGAAGGGACATTTTGAAAACCATTGATGAAGAAGAGCGGGGAGGGCCGTGATCTCCCCCACATTTGAGAAGATACACGCAGGGACTTCGAAAAGTGTGTGAAAAAGTGGAATTAAAATATACGTTTATTTTTTTTTGCACAAAAAATTAAAATCCATGCCTAATTTTTTCATAATATGCATTTTCCATAAACTCTTTGAAGACTCCTTACACATTTCATTCTGAATCAATTATTGTCTTGGTAGTGTTAATTTGAATGTATTATCATTATTATTATTATCATTATTATTAGAGAGATTTTTGCTATAGGGTGTATGTGCTCACTGGAGAGATGGAGACAGAGAGACAGAAAATGAGAAGTCACCCTTCCCCCCTGGGGGAATGACCATGCTGCAATCCCTTCTCCTCCATTCTCCTCTTGGTATCTTGGGCACGTACACGCTCCCAGCATGAATTTTAAGTCGCCAGATCTGGGATTTGAACTGCAGTTGAGTATGTGAGAGTCCAGTGATGTAACCATCATGCCATCTGCTGGTCCTTGGGTTATGTTTTAAAGACTGCATTCATTCACCTTAGAAGAGGGTATGTTCTCAGGCCAGCTACAGTTCTCCCATTTAGCTTGGTGCATTCAGACAAATTTTTCTTGGCCATATGAAGAAGTTTCCTTGATCAGTTTGAAAATGTAGAAGTGTTACATGAATATAATAGAAAGGAGCTCATAAAGAGATCCCAAATATTCCACCATTTGGCTTCTATCATAGTATGTATAGCTCTTATTTTAAGATATAAATGCGTTGGAAATGCCATGCTTCGTTGGTTTCTTAAATTAATTGAAATCTGATTCTGAGCTACTATCCCCTTGGGCCAGCAGAATACTCAGTACCATCCATTGCCTGGGCTCTGATCTGACTCTGTGCCAGGGTCAAGGGAAGGTTCTAGAGATCTTGAGGTGGACAGATCATTTGGTATAGCTGTCCTGGTCCTAGACGAATTCCGAATGTCCTGGGAATTGCACAGTAAACCAAAATACTCTTGACTTTGTGGTATTGCTTCTGAACCTTTCTGGTGGCAAGAACGCTATGCATCCTGAATGCTGATTCATTGCAGGATGGTTCTCCAGGGATTTATGATCAGACCTCACGGTCTCTTGAGGTGGCTGCAGGCATCAATGATAAGACCCTCTAGAACAGGTGCGTTGGGTCTTTCCAAAGGGTCATGAGACCATTTTGCCTCAGCACTCTCCCCACTTCTGACTCAGCCTTGAACATGGCTGTTTCAGCCTAACTGCCAACAGCGCTCCTATCCTATTAGCACAGAGCACCGTGCATCACTCCGAGCTGTTTAAAACATTGGCCGTGTCTCCGTTCCTGTCCCGCCCCCCAGCTCTCTTCCAGAAGTTGTTTGCTATAATAGATGTGCTGGCTCTTTTTCCATTGGCACATTTGATATAAGCTGCCAGGCAGTAAATACTGCATGGTGTTACAGATTGCCTCCAGCTTGATTTCTTAATCCTCGGCGTGTTCCAATACTTGTACGGCTGAGTTAGCACACGAGGTGCTATAAAACACGGGGGCTGGGCTGAGCTAGAAAGACAAGAAAGCCTTCCCAATTCTCCAAATTCCTTTCTGAAGGCTTTATTTTTAGAGTCCAGGGTAAAGCAGGCTAACATCCAAATGCGGAGGATAAACTTTGAAGTCGAGGCTGCTCAGGCTGAGCAGAGCTCTAGAAGTTGAATGTAATCATCCCTGCTTGCAGTGCGTTTGGGTTGCCATTTTGTAGGTTCCCTTCTTATGTGTCGAACTGGCATGGAAAGCTTTAAAGAAAATCTTACTGCCTGTTGGCCACCCTTGAATTATGCTGGTTTCAAAAGCCATTTTTCAGTGGAGTAGAAAATATGGAGCCATGTAGAATCTCCAAATCCATGCTGTGGGGAAAAAAAAAAAAAAAAGGACCAATATAAAAAAAAGGGTTCAAATCCCATCAATTGCCCAAGAAATAAGGTGATTTCACATAAGGAGATTTTTGACCTATACCCATGTGAAATGCATACAGGGAAATCAGAATTACTCATGTGTTTGGCTCTGACTAGTTGTGGAGGAGACTGCGGGCTGTCCACTGAGCAAACTTTTCTGTTTCATTCGCTTCCAGTAATGGAAGTTGGGCAATGGCCGCCTACCTGCATTACACTTCCTGGAATGTCCTTGCAGTTGGGTGAGGCCAGGTGACATGAAACGGAAGATGCAGTAGTTCCTAATCTCAGGTCTGGACCTCAGATTTTTTTTTTTTTTTGGCAATAGTACACACTAGGAAAAGCAATGTGACATCATATTATTTCCTGGAGAACCTATATCCTTAAAGCACAGCGTTCTTTGAGAGACATCTTACCTCTCACAGACTCACAGCATGTGTGGATGTGGTGAACACCTGGCCAGTAGCTATATTTGATTTTACTTATATTCGTTGCCAGGTTGTCAGTGCACAACGGTATAAATTCTTTTTAAGGTATGATTATATTCTTATGTCAGTGAAAAATATAAGGATCAAGCTGAATGAAAAGCCATTAAGTGAGATATTGAAGACAGATGGGGATTTAAATTTACACTGTGAGACCACGGCTCGGGTGTAATGGCCTGACAGGCCGTGGAGGATCGGCATGATGGTGGAGTCCTTGGTCACAGGCTGGAAACCGAGAGGAGAAGACAAGGTAGAACCGGATGGCTGGGAGAAGGTAAGCAGATAAGCGTATAGATTGACAGCAGGGCTCGGAGCAAAGGTCTCTGGAAAGGGCCTAGCAGTTTGGTGTGGGAGGAAGTAGATGTTAAAGGGAAAGTAATGCAGGTGGCCACATGTTGAGCAGGTGGTCAGTAACCTGGGGCCTACAGAGACAAAAAGCAGAACTGCCACACAGTGAAAACACCCAGGAGTGCTCCTGCGAGGGAGGCTCCAGCCAGCGGGAGCAGCACCAGCCTTGTCATTCCATCTGTGCAGCTCTTGTCATCTGCCGGGGAAGAAGATGTGGCACAACGGAGCTCAGAGTTCCTGGGGGCGAGGAGAGGAATCATGGGAAAGGGGTACACTGTCTCACAGTTATGACAGTGATGGCCCACCTAAGAGACAATCCAAATGGGTTAAAAGCAGAGAGATAATCCAACGGTCCCCTTTGGGGATGCTGCTGCATCAACTGCTTGGCTTATGTTCCTTGATGTTTTAGATGGACCAAACTCCAGGAAGAAATAATTAACATGTGCAATGTATTTTCCTCATTTCCAAATTTCAGTTGTGTTCCTGGAATCTTCCTATGAACAGAACTCAC
>NW_006207768.1:1258541-1266938 GCF_000334495.1 Tupaia belangeri chinensis
CTCTTTCCAATGAGAAATAAGCTCTCTTCTGATTATTCTTAATAAAAAGTAGGCCAAAGATTTTTCTATGATGGCAATGTCATTTTGAATTTCATGGTTACTCACAGCAGCTTCCAGTGGGGGCTTGATATGTATCCGGAGCCTCATGATTTTAAAGATGAAGTCAGCTTTGGTTTGGATTCTAATTTCCAATTACCAAACGTATTACTTACCAGTAACTCTGACTTAATGACTAACAAGCCTGATTAGCAGAAGGTCAACTATATTTGAAAGGGCAGAGAGACTCAGTCATGAGAATCTCCTTCCTCAGAGATAACAATATCCAATGTTGTTATGAATTTTCATGAGAGTTAATACCGGGATTTGTGTCTTTGCTGAAGGTCTTTGATGATGGAACTAAAACAAGCATGCAAACAAACAGCTCTTCAAGCTTTGTATGGGAAAAGCCCTCAATTTATTACGTACATCTTCTCAATCACAGGAAAACAGGAGTGATGGAGATAGAATAAACTGAAATAACCAGTTACCTCTGTGCACATATGGTACTGAGATGGCCTCGCATCTTGAAGACTACTTACTTCAGAGGGAGCCAAATAACTCCCTCTAGATTACAATCAAATCACGTGAGCTCAGCTTCTTTCCTTCACAGTCTTATTGCTCCCCTGATACCTAGATTTCTTCTCATTTGCAATATTGGGCTATTACCGGCACTTAAATTATTATTATTTTTTTGTATAAGTTACATGCACTCACCAGAAAGAGACACACAGAGAGAGAGAAAGACACAGAAAATGAGAAAGCACCCTCTGGATGGATGACCACGCTGCAATTTCTTCTCCTCCATTATCCTCTTGGGATTTTGGGAGCACATGCACATGTGCCCAGCGTGATTCTCAAGCCATGAGGTCTGAGACTCAAACCATGGAACTAGCCATGTGGGACCCAACCACCTGAACCTCCACACCACCTGCTGAATCTATTCCATGCACATTTTAAAGAACCTAAAAGTATTCCTGTCAGTCAGGTGGTTTTATTACTAAACTCTGAGAATTCCTAGCTAGAAGTTCTGCCCAGGAATTTTGCAATCTCAGAGATGGAAGGAGCAACAGGCAGGCTCATGCTGAGCTGCCCAACTTGATCTCATCAGCAGGTATCCCTGCCCAGTCTGCTGTGGGGAAGGAGGGCCTGTCTGGCCTTCAAGAATCAATACCTGGTTTCTACAATCCCAGAGATAGAAGGAGCAATAGGGAGACCCTGTAATCTTAGAGACAAAAGGTAAGAGAGAACATTATACTGCTTCTTACCCATCAGGACCAGAAGGCAAGCTCAAACCACGCCACTTGACTTGAGCTAATTGGCAGGGACTCCTGCTCAGCCTGCTGTGGGTGAGTTGGGGCTCTCTGGCCTGCAAGATGCACAAGTAGGCTGCACAAAATGGTCTACCACCTTACATTCTACCTGTCCCTTCAACCTCCATCCACATTGCAGACAATTAGATTTGGGTTTACAAGAATCAAACACCTGAAAATAGGAGACTCTGAAGAAATTATTTCCCCATGACTCTCTTGGCAGTTAAAGGAGAGAAATTCCCCTCTGAAAACCTGAATCCTAAATTCTTACTATGGATTCCACACTCCCACCCACAGGAGAAAAAGAAAATTGACCCAGAGTTTACACATATTGTAGGGAAGTGAATAAGAAGAACATAGTTACAGAAACATACTCTAAAGAAGTAGGAAGAAGTGAGTATATCTTCATATGACTAAAAATCAAAGCACAGCCTCAAGAAATAGGAGAAAGTCAGAAAATAACTCTCCCTCAAAGTATTATAACTCCTCGCCAACAATGGATAAAACAGGGATGACAGAAATGTCAGAAAAAGAATTTAGAATCTTCACTGTAACAAAACTCAACAAGATAAAAGAGAAAAAAGATAAACGATTCTAGGAGATGAGATAATCCTTTCATGACTTGAAGGGGGAACTCCATAAAGATGTAGACACACTAAAAAAGAAACAGAAAGAATTTCTGGAGATAAAGAACATGATATAGGAAATCAAAACCTCCCTCAAAGTATCAACCATGCAGAAGAAAGAATTTCTCACCTTCAGGCAAAAACCTCCAATTTATTTCAAGAAAACAAAAAGAATAGAATAATTATTAAAAATGAGGACAATAGGGACCAGCAGATGGTGTAATGTTTACATTGCTGGACTCCCACATAGTCAACCGTAGTTTGAGTCCTGGACCCACTGGCTTAAAACTCACACCAGGCACATGCATGTGTATGTGTGTCCAAGATCCCAAGAGAAGAATGGAGGAGAAGGAATTGAGGTGTGGCCATTCCTTCCTGGGGATGATTTCTTGCTTTCTGTTTCTCTGTCTCTCTGTGTCTCTCTAGCGAGTGCACATGCTTTATAGCAAAAATTTCTCTCTCTCTAAAAAAAAAAAAAAAAAAAAAGGAAAGGAAGTAATTCAACAGTAGCCAAAGATTAAACAGTTGAATAGCTGCATAATAGGTATTCCAGAAGGCAAAGAGATGGCTAAAGGCATAGAAAATCTTTTTCATGATATATTAGCTGAAAACTTTCCAAATTTAGAGAGGCATGCAGACATCCAAATCCAGGAAATACAAAGGACACCAAATAGATTTGACATAAGAAGATCCTCTCCAAGACATATCATAACCAACTTGGTAAAAGTCAAAGGCAAAGACAACATACTAAAAATGGCAAGAGTGAAACACCAAGTTACTTACAAAGGTTATCCTACTAGATTAACATTGGGTTTCTCAGCCAAAACAACACAGGCAAGGAAAGAATGGAAAGACATATTTAAAACTCTGAAAGAAAAAAATATTAAAGCCAGAGTACTATACCCAGCAAAATTATCCTTCACATGGGAAGGAGAAATAACATAATTCCCAATAAACAAATGCCAAAAGAATTCACCACAAGGAAACGGGCTCTTTAGGAAATACTTAGGGGATCACTAAACCAGGAAAGCTAAAGGGAGACAAATAAAAGTAAGGGAGCACAAAACAAATAGAAAAAAAGAGTAAGTCCACATATACTGATAATAACATTGGATGTCAAGGACTAAATTTCCCAACTAAAAGGCTCAAAATGCAGATTCAACTATTTTACACACAAGCAAGTTTAAACACAAATTTACCAATTATTTGATAGACACCTGTCTCCACAGGTTTCAGTTTATGTATTTATTATAACCATTACTCATTGTCTAAAACTAGATAATAAGGGGGAAAGTTCAAAATGTTACAAGTGGCTGAGTCTTTTTTTGTAATGAATTTTATAAAAAGTCTAAAATCAAGGACTTTGTAAAGTCTATAAATCACCAAGTCACTGGCTTTACCATGTCTTCATTTTTAAACATCTCTTTCCAATTTTGTTTTGTTTTTGCTTTATTGAGGACTTATTTCTTTATGCACAACACAGTACTATAGTCTTACAAGAACAACAGCATGAGTAAAAATGTTCTTTTTCTATCTTTTCCTGATGAGCTATTGTTATGTACAATTTTAACCCATCTCTAACTGGACCAATAATTGATAGCCACATAATTTTTTCAGATTATATATATATTCTCATCTCCCACAGTCCTCTACATAGAAATGACAAATTCTGCTTTCATTGGCTATGTTAAAATTATCTTTGTCAATTTATGAGATTGTTTGTTATGTGATTTTTTTTTTGAGAGGTTTTTACTATAAGGCACGAGTGCTTGCCAGAAAGACAGAGAGAAACAGAGAGAGAGAAAGCGAGAAATCTCCCCCTCTCCCCCGAGGGGGGATGGCAATGCTGCAATCCCTCCGCCTCCATTCTCCTCTCGGGATCTTGGGCACACATGCATACGCGCCCGGTGTGAGTTTCAAGCCACTGGATCTGGGACTCAAACCGTGGTTGACTACATGGAAGTTCAGCGACATAGCCATTACACTAACTGCTGGTCCCTGTTACGTGATTTTTTAATCGATATGTTTTTATTTAGAATTGTATCTCATAGTAAAGAACATCATAGACAATTCAGTACATACTTGCATACTTGCATCGGAGTGGGTTTTGTATTCACAACATAATATAATGTGAAATGTTGAAGATGATGAATATTTTTTATCCTTGATTTGTTTATTACATGTTATATACATGCTTTTAAAGACCATTCTGTACCCTACAAAGATGTGTAATAATTAGACATACATCATAAATTACAATAAATATTTAAGGAGAAAGAAAAATAAAAGTCCTGCCCTGAAATCAAGGCTTTGGGTTTTATTTGAATATTGTATAGAGCTTTTGTTTCTGGAAAGGCTTCCTGTTTTCTTTCAGAAACAATTTTTTCTTGACAATTTTTTGGATGGCTTTTTCTTGAGGAGGAAGAAACTTCCAACGGAAGGCTGATTTGTGAGGTGAACATGAAATCCGGATTGTAATTTCTCAAGGACGAACACATTACGAGCGAATACCCTTTGTCTTCTTGCCTTTGGTTCAGAGACCAACAGGCATAACTAAGGGTCAACATGACAGTTCCTACAAACTATCCTACTGGAGGTTTGGTCTTTCCAACACATCCTACCAGACACGCTGGCCAGGAAAGCTGGAAACTAGGTCTCGCAGGTCCCTTTGCAGGTAGGGAATGCCTTCAACCTCCATTCTCAAGGCAGACACACACATACGAGTTGGAAGGATACGAGAAAGACGTGATGTCTACATGTGTGGAGCTCTGCCCTTCTGGCAAGTGCGGCTCTTAGGCTGGCAGCTGCAGGCAGCTTCTTGGCTCAACACTTCCCGCTGCAGCAGACACCCACGCTGTCACTGTATCCTTTACCGTGCCCATTCTCTCGTTTTATAAGCTGTCTTTGAAAGTTCCATTTAGAGCCCTATTCTTTCAAATTATCCTATAATTTTGTGAGTGCTGTTATATACCATAATAATTTCCTTTTTTTGTATTTTTAAATTTGCCAGAGGGCATGTGTGCTCACTGGGGAGAGAGAAAAGGGGGGGAGGGAAGAGAAAGAGAGAGAAAATGAGAAAGCATTTCCCATGCGGAATGGTCATGCTCCACTTCTTTTTTCTCCATTTCTTTCTCTTTTCAGGATTTTGGGCACAGATGTGCATGCGCCTGGTGTCAGTAAGTTCTTGACTTGAATTGCTCAGTCAGCCATGTGGGACCCAACTGCCTTAACTACTATGCCACTGGCTGACCCACATTTCCTTTATTTTAATGCTTATTTATTTCTTTATTCTATGAGAGAGAGAGAGAGAGAGAGAGAGAGAGAGAGAGAGAGTCTTTACGTTGTAATCCACCCCCAGTTGTGTCAGCCAGGATCACAGGGTCACAGGTGTGTGTGTGCCTGGTGCAGGGCAGGAACTCAAGACCTTCCATGTGGCTTCAGTATCACAAAGCATTGCCTTGTCGCTGTGCCACTGTGACTGGTTTTCCTTTCTCTTTATGTTATCTATCATGGATTCTGTTGTCTGCAGTAAAAAATGCTGACTGGCAGCCTCATACCCTTTGCACCAACTGGAGGGTAGCAAGATCCTTTTGGTTTTCTTCAGAGGTCACACTTACATTTCCTCCCCGTCTCTTTCATTCTTGCTGGCTTTGGGGATTTTCCTTGCATCCCTTTCTGCTTCTTAGCTGTTATTTTCCTCTTTTTTGTTGTATGGACTCTAAGGCTTATAGCATTATTTGTAAGAAAAGGATATGAATATTGACACATCCTTGACCCACTAAACCCATGTCTATTTTAAGTTTCTTGTCTCTAGCCATGATACAAAGCAAAGTGGGGCTGCTCACACAACCCAATAGATGACAGAGGTTTAGGCCTCCTCTTGGCGTTTTACAGGAGTAATTCTCAGTCCACAGCGAAGGGTACAAGAAGTAGAGCTTCACACTGCCATTCCCTTCCTTCATAAACTGCACGAGTCTCACATGGTCAGTTGTTATGCCTTCTTTGACATTCTACAAGATTACTACTTCTGCTGAGTAAAGTGCCTTAACAATTACATCTATGCTTTTAAATTCTAGTTGCTCAATTGTGTGAGGAGAGAAGTGGATTATGCCTGTCATTCCAGTGTCATTTTTGCCACGCCTCCTCCCTTGATCTTATTTTATAGCCACAGTCACCTTCATCCATCTTGATTCTCAGTAGCTCAATGATTTCCCCATCCAAGCTTTGATATACCCCCCCACAAGTCACCTTCAGTTGAGACACCGACTTTTGCACTGGTTTCTCAGAATTGCATAGTTTGGGGACCAGCAGTTAGTGTAATGGCTATGTCGCTGGACTCCCATATAGTCACCCACTGTTCGAGTCCCAGACCTGGTGGCTTAAAAAGACGTCGGGCGCATGTGCGTGCGTGCCTAAGATCCCAAGAGGAGAATGGAGGAGAAAGGATTGCAGCATGGCCAACCCCCCTGGGGGGTGATTTCTCACTTTCTGTCTCTCTGTCTCTCTCTGTCTATTTGGCAAGTGCACGTGCCCTATAGCAAAACCTCTCCAAATAAATAAATAAATAAATAAATAAATAAATAAATGAATAAGGATTGCATAGTTTGGATAACTATTTTCCTTTACTTTCTCTCTCTGTCAAGACATCACCACGTTCAAAGTCTGTCTGTGCTTTGAGAAGCAAGGCTCCCACAGGAATTTCAAATAGAAGAGGTTACTGGCTCCTGTTCTCACAGCCATTGCATTACATTGAGCTCCACAGAGATAGCACTGGGGCAAGTGAGAGCTGGATAGACAATGGGCAATTCTGGCTTGCAGAGGAAAAAGTAAATATGGACAAAGGCGATCCTAAGAAACTGTCAGCATACACATTCTCTAATGCACATGTCAGCATACACATTCTCTGTGCAAACTTGCCAGAAGGAGCACAAGAAGCATTCAGATGCTTCAGTCAACTTAGAGTCTTCTAAGAAGTACTCAGAGTAGCAGAAGACTATGTCTGCTAAAAAGAAAGGAATTTTTTTTTTTTGGAGAAGTTTTTTGCTATAGGGCACGTGCGCTCACCAGACAGAGACAGAGAGACAGAAAGTGAGAAATCACTCCCCAGGGGGGATGGTCACGCCACAATCCCTTCTCCTCCTTTCTCCTCTCGGGATCTTGGGCACGCACGCACACGCACCTGGCATGAGTTTTAAGCCACCGGGTCTGGGACGTGAACCGCGGTCGACTACGTGGGAGTCTAGCGACATAGCCATTACGCTAACTGCTGGTTCCCAAAAGAAAGGAAAATTTGAAGATAGGACAAACATGGATAAGAACTGTTAAAAAATAAATGAAAAGCTATATCCCTCCTGAAGGGGAAACCAAAAAAGATGTTAAAGGAGTCCAGTGCACCCAGGAGTGCTTCTTAGACCTTGTTCTTCTTGTCCTGTTCTGAGTGTAGCCCCCAAATCAAAGGAGAACACCTTGGTCTATCCATTGTTGATGTTGCAAAGAAACAGATGTGGAATAACACTGCTGCAGATGACAGCGTTATGGAAAGAAGGCCACTAAGCTGAAGGAAAAATATGAAAATGGCATTGCTAATACACCAAGCTAAAAGGAAGCCTGATGCAGTGAAAGGGAGCTGTCAAGGCTAAGAAGTGCAAGAAGAAAGAAGTGCAGGAAGACGAAGATGAAGGAGATGAAGATGATGAATGAGTTGGTTCTAGCACAGTCCTTTCGCCTTGTCTATAAAGCACTTAGCCACTCCCTGTACATAGCTCACTCCTTTTAAAGGGGGAATGAAAAAAAGGAAATGTAAGATTTGTTTTCAAACTGTTTGGTGTCTTTTTTCGTATAGTTAAGACACTACTGAATGTGTCTTGAGATAGCCTTGTCCTAGTGTATTTTCAACAGTTATTCACCTTGCCTGGTGCAGTCTGTGGGCTGTAAATTGGTTTGGAAATTTAAAGCAGGTTCTTGTTAATGCACAGCACAAATTAATTATATATGGGGAGGGTAGGTTTTTCATCTTAGGTTGCCTCAGATGCAGCTTACATAAGATCATTGTTGTTCTGTTAACTGAATACCACCCTGTAATTGCAAAATAAAATAGTTCAAGCTATTCTGTTGACATTCTGAATGTTTCTAAGTAACTATGACTCTTTCTTATTAAAAAAGAAAAGAATAGAAGAGTGTGTACAGGGCAGACAAGTGGACATTTAGGATGCGCTTGATGGCATTTTGAAGAACCTAGAATTCATACTCCAGCCAGATCCAAGAGAAGTCAGATAGTAGGGAAAAGAGAGGAGCAATGGCAATATCAGAGAAGTAGTTACAGGCTGAAATAGGAAAGAAGTTTTACACATATACTCCCACCCCCTTTAATAGCCAGAGGATACATGATTGCTAGAGAAAGAGAGAGAAAGAGAGAGAGAGGG
>NW_006207768.1:1267020-1286257 GCF_000334495.1 Tupaia belangeri chinensis
AAACAATCTCAGCATGGTCTTGTCATCCCACAATCCCCTCTAGTGCATAAGGACCTTTGACACATGCGCATGGGCTTGGCATGTTTCAGTTATCTGGCTGGGGATTTGAATTCATGGTCAACAACGTGGTTTTCTGTGCCACCAAAGCTAGGCTTACTTTCCATTTTCTGATAACCAAAACCTTTTCTATATTGGCTGTTGCAATTAAAGTAACTTCTTAGGAGACAGAGTAGTACAATTAAAAAAAAAAAGAACTAGATATTAGAGTAATTAACTCTAGTTATGCATCTTGATTCTTTATTTAATACTGTGCCGACCTTGGCCAAGTTAATTATTGCCCTTAAGTTGGAAATATTCACATTTTTAATTTTCTTGCTTGTCTAGGATTAATGAGAAGATCACATGAGATGGTATATTTGTTGATACTGTGGAAATAACGAGATGCTTTAGACATATTAGTGGTCAACAACTGCTAACATTTTTTTCTGGTTAGAATCGCAAACTATCTTATTATCAGTCACAATCTCTAAATTAGGTGGGAATTTCCTGTTAAGGAGCAAAAATCGTCTCCAGGGATGTTAAGCAAGTAGACGAATTTTTTTTTGCAAAGCTCTTGGAGGCTTTAGAATTGATTGGAGATTGAAGGACCAGGCTTGGGAAAACAGGCAGAAGGCAAGAGAGTGGAGCATCAGAGAGCGGCATAGCCTTCTGGGAGCAGAAGCAGGCTGGGGAGAATGTTGTTAGCACCCGGACAGAGTCTCTGCTACTGAAGGGACAATATCCTCCACCTCTCCTTGTTTAATGCCATTTTCCTATTACACCTGCTGTTGTACATGAGATCAAGTGCCTCTATGCTTTGACACCACAAGCTCAGGATTCAATGCTCTGAACAGGAGCACCTAATCGGCCATCTCTGGATCATGTCCCAGTAAGCTGGCTCCCACTCTTTGGGAGAAGGTGGGCTCTGGTGCAATTAGCATCCACAAAAGGATGTAGGGAACTGTTATCATCAAGTCTGAAGACATTGGGGTATCACAAATTTTGGGCTAAAACATATTTATTTAAAACTTAGATGAGTCCTTTATCATATGGAAATAGGAACAGGAGCTTTGATGTGAATTCAGGATAGTGGAATTTATTTTTTTAAAGAGGTTTTTGCTATAGGATGTGTGTGCTTGCCAGACATACAGAGAGAGAGACAGAGAGACAGAAAGTGAGAAATCACCTCCCGGGGAGGGGGGGGTGACCATGTCACAATCCCTTCTCCTCCATTCTCCTCTCAGGATCTTGGGCATGCACGTACATGCTTCTGGCATGAATTTAAGCCACTGGGTCTGGGACTCGGTTGACTACATGGGAGTCCAGTGACATAGCCATTACACTAACTGCTGGTCCTGGATAGCAGAATTTTAACTAAACAGTCAAAATTTAACTAGTGGGGAAGGAGAAGATGTGGAATGACCAAGGGCTGTGATGAGCAGAGCACTGTAATGAAAAAAAAGATCTCAGGAAGAAGATGTGGTAAAAAGATGTTAAAAGTTACTTTATTTAAAATGTTCTTTATCCTGATTCCATTAATAAATGCTGAAATTTTTCTGAAAAAATGTACTATTTTGTTAGGTTGCACAATTTATACAGTATTGGATACGTGCGTTAGAAAGGACTTTAGAACTTCAGCTCCATCATTCAATATGTGCAGAAACTGAGGTTGGGTAAGTTGATGTAAATATGAAGGGTCTTCAAAAAGTTGATATAAAATATTTGTTATGAAAAAGCTATGCACAGATTAAAACAAAACAAAACAAACAACTTCACACCTAAGTGTGTGGGATGGTGGCGCAAAGGTAAATATGATGTTCTGCAAAGGTGATACACAGAGGAGGGCTCTGAATTAATGCCCAGAAACCTCCCTGAGTTTATTGGACAAAGTATGCCCATGATCTAGGTCTGAGTCTGAGACCCTGTTGTACGTGCTGTGTCTCACTCACAGGATGTGTGTGCTTGCCAGACATACAGAGAGAGAGACAGAGAGACAGAAAGTGAGAAATCACCTCCCGGGGAGGGGGGGGTGACCATGTCACAATCCCTTCTCCTCCATTCTCCTCTCAGGATCTTGGGCATGCACGTACATGCTTCTGGCATGAATTTAAGCCACTGGGTCTGGGACTCGGTTGACTACATGGGAGTCCAGTGACATAGCCATTACACTAACTGCTGGTCCTGGATAGCAGAATTTTAACTAAACAGTCAAAATTTAACTAGTGGGGAAGGAGAAGATGTGGAATGACCAAGGGCTGTGATGAGCAGAGCACTGTAATGAAAAAAAAGATCTCAGGAAGAAGATGTGGTAAAAAGATGTTAAAAGTTACTTTATTTAAAATGTTCTTTATCCTGATTCCATTAATAAATGCTGAAATTTTTCTGAAAAAATGTACTATTTTGTTAGGTTGCACAATTTATACAGTATTGGATACGTGCGTTAGAAAGGACTTTAGAACTTCAGCTCCATCATTCAATATGTGCAGAAACTGAGGTTGGGTAAGTTGATGTAAATATGAAGGGTCTTCAAAAAGTTGATATAAAATATTTGTTATGAAAAAGCTATGCACAGATTAAAACAAAACAAAACAAACAACTTCACACCTAAGTGTGTGGGATGGTGGCGCAAAGGTAAATATGATGTTCTGCAAAGGTGATACACAGAGGAGGGCTCTGAATTAATGCCCAGAAACCTCCCTGAGTTTATTGGACAAAGTATGCCCATGATCTAGGTCTGAGTCTGAGACCCTGTTGTACGTGCTGTGTCTCACTCACAGACAAAATAAATAAATAAATGTAAAAATAAAATAAGAGACTCACAGCCCCATGACTTGTGAGTCTTGTTAGAGATGGGAAAGAAGGGACTTCCCATCCATCCAAGCATGTTATTTGCTGTCCCTATGCCCTCATCCAACCAACCAGAGTAAGGCAAGAAGCTGTCTGCATCTATGTCTACGTGTCATACAACACATCATGTGCTGCTACCTCATATATGCCTTCCCTACAGCCACATCAGGGCCAGAGAATTTAGGAATGGAACCAACTACTTAAAGATATTACAGCTCTGGGGGAATTCTTCCCCACTTCCTCCTCTAGGGGAGAAAAAAGGAAAAGCTCACCTGGAATTTCACACTCCAAATCTCTCACTGTGGATTCTAGCACTTCCACCCATGGAAGAGTAGGGACACTGATATGGAGCCAACACACATGATAGGGAGTGCATGAATATATAGCTGCAGCAACCTATCTAGAAAAATTAGAAAGAAAGGAGCCCTTCCCTTGATACTAAAACTAAAGCAGAACCTCAAGAATTATGAGAAAACCCGGTAGTACCTCTCCACAAACACAATAACTCTCCAAAAACAATGCAAAGGACACACAAAATCACAGAAATGTCAGAAAAAGAATTCAAAATATTCGTCATAACAAAACTCAATTAGATGCGGGCCCAGCAGGTCGCATAGTGGTTAAAGGCACTGGACTCCCACATGGTTGACCGTGGTTCAAGACCTGGACCTGGCAGCTTGCTTTCTCACTTTCTCTCTCTTTCTCTGGTCAAATTAAATAATAATAATAATGGTAATAAAACTAATATAAAAATTAAATAATTCTTTTTTAAAAACTCAATGAGATAGGGCCCAACAGTTAGCGTAATGGCTATGTCGCTGGACTGCCATGTGGTCGACCGTGGTTTGCGTCCTGGACCTGGTGGCTTAAAACTCATGCTGGGCACGTGTGCGTGCATGCCCAAGATCCTGAGAGGAGAACGGAGAAGGGATTGTGGCGTGACCATCCCCACTGGGAGGTGATTTCTCGCTTTCTGTCTCTCTGTCTCTCTCTGTCTTTCTGGCAAGCGCACGCGCCCTATAGCAAAAACCTCTCAAAAAAAAAAAAATCAATGAGATGCAAAGAAAATGAATAACCAATAACAGGAGATGAGAAATTCATTCTATGACTAGAAGGAGAAATTCTGTGAAGAGATAGGCACCTTAAAAAAGAATCAAACAGATCTGCAGATGAAGAATACAATACAGAAAATTAAAATTTCCTTTGAAAGTATTAACAACAGATTAGACCACGCAGAAAAAAGAAATTCTGACCTTGAAGATAAAACCTCTGATTTAGCCCAAACCACTAAAAGAATGGAAAAATAACTATTGAAAATGAATACAACATATGGGATATTCTAGACACTATTAAGCTGCCAAATATCTTTGTAATGGATATTCCAGAGGTGAAGAAATACATAAAGGCATAGAAATTGTCTTTATTGAAATATTATCTGAAAACTTTCCAAAATCTAGAGAAATATAAAGAATCTAGGTCCAAGAAATACTAAAAATATGAAATATTAGGTTTCAGAAAATCATGATGTATTTTTGCATAGAAAGATGCATCATGATTTTTCCAACAACCTAATAGATTCAATATAAGATGATCCTCTCCAAGACACATCATAGCCAAATTGGTAAAAATCAAAGACAAAGACAATATTCTGAAAATGGCAAGAGAGAAATGCCAAATTACATACAAAAGTTACCTCATTAGGCTAACATCAGACCTCTCAAACTGTAACAAAGCAGGCTAGGAAAGAATGTGAAGACATATTTAAACCCTGAAAGAAAAACAATTTTGGGGGACCAGCAGTTAGCATAATGGCTATGTCTCTGGACTCCCATGTAGCCAACCGCGGTTTGAGTCCTGGACCTGTTGGCTTAAACTCACTCCAGGTGCATGTGCGTGCATGCCCAAGATTCTGAAACTGAAAGATTTCACCAATGCTAGACCAGCTTTTCAGGAAACACTCAAGGGAATGCTACGCCAGAAAAAATGAAAGGGTGACAAATAGAAATAAGAAACCACAGAACAACTAAAAAAAATGACTGACAAAATGATAGTGAAATATTCAAATATTTCGTTAATAATGTTGAATGTTAATGGATAAAATTATCCAATTGAAAGATATAGATTAACAAAATGGATTAAGAAAAAGAAAAGAAATTCTCTCCCTCTCTCTCTACCCCCTTCTCTGGTCAAGCTGAAATAAATGAATAAATAAATAAAGTTAAATAAAATAATTAAAGAAAAAAGAAGAAAGTCTCTATATGTGACTTACAAGAAATGTATCTCATTGGAAAGGCTATACATAGTCTAAAAATGAAGGTATGAAAAAATTCATTTAATAAGAACAGAAACTAAAAATGGCCTGAGTTGTAATACTGATATCAGATAAAATAGACTACAAAATAAAAACAGGAAAAAGGGATATAGAAGGACACTATACACAACAGTATTTAAAGGATTAGTTTATCAAGAAGCTTTAACAATTATAAATGCTGATGTACCCAACACTGGGACATCAGAATATATAAAAGAGACACTGCTAGATCTAATGGGAGAAATTGACTGCAACTTTCTAATTGTTGGAGATTTAAACACTCCAGTAATACAGCGGGACAAGTCAACTATACAGAAATCTAAACAGAACAGCACAGGAACTAACTGATGTCATAAATCAATTGGACTCAATAGACATTTATACAATATTTCATCCAGTAACTATGCAATATACTCTTTTCTCATCCACACATGAAACATTTTTTAATATAGACCACATAATAGGGCACAAAACAAACCTTTACAAATTTAGAAGTATAAAAACTATATCCACCACCCTTTCTGACAATGATGGAATTAAACTTGAAATCAATAACAGTAAGAACTCTTGAAAATGCAAAAAAATATGGAAACTAAACAACTTACTCCTAAACAAAATTACTGAATAAATTAAGATTAAAATGAAAAGATTTTTTGAAATCAATGACAATGAACTCACAATTCTCCATAATCTTTGGGACACAGTAAAAGCAGTCATTAGAGGGAAGTTCACAGCAATAAGTGCTCACAAGAGAAAAATAGAAAGGTGGTGAATAAATAACTTAATGACTTATCTCAAGGAACTGGAAAAGCAACAACAAAAAAGCCCCCCAAATAGCAGGAAAACCAGAAAGATAAGAGCTAGAATAAATAACCTAGAGTAAAGGAACTATACAAAATTTTTACCAAACAAAAAGCTCGTTTTATAAGAGGATAAACAAATTCAACATACTATAAGGTAGACTGATTAAGAAAAAGAAGAGTAAGGGATCAGATAATTTACATCAAGAATGAAATTGTTAATTTCACAATAGACATATCAGAAATAAAAATGATTATGAGAGAATATTATGAGTAATTGTATGTCAACAAACTAGAAAACTTGAATGAGACGAACAAAATTTTGGACAAACATAAGATATCTAGGTTGAATTAGAAAGGCATAGAAAGGCTTGAAATATGGTCAACCAAGCAGGAGTCCAGCACATTAACTATCATGCCATATGTTGGCCTCTAAGCTATTTCTGGAGATACAAAATGAAGGCACCCTTTCGAATTCATGCTATGAAGCCTTCATCATCTTGATACTAAAAGAAGACAAGGACATAACAAAAAAAGAAAACTACAAACCAATATCCCTGATGAATACAGTTTCAAAAATCCTCCATAAGATACTAACAAATTAAATTTAGCAGCATATTAAAATGATGATTCAGTGGGGAGCAGCAGGTGGCATGGTGGTTAAGGTGCTGGATATTCCCACATGGCCAACCATGGTTCGAGTCCTGGACCTGGTGGCTTGCTTTCTTGCTTTCTCTCTCTCTCCCTGTTTCTCTCTGGTCAAATTAAAAATAAGTAAGTGAATAAAATTAAATAAATAATTCTTAAAAAAAGATGATACAGCATAACCAGCTAGGTTTTATCCCAGAGATGCAAGAATGGCTCAATATACTCAGAACAGTAAACATAATAGATTACATTAAAAGAAGGAACGATAAGAACCATATGATCATATCAATTGATGCTGAAAAAGCATATGAAATAATACAACATCCTTTCATGATTAAGACTTTCAGAAAAATTGGTATAGAAGGGACATTTCTCAACACTTTAAAAGCTATATATGACAAATATACTGCTAATCTCATACTGAATGAAAAGCTGAAATGTTTCCCATTAGAAACTGAAACAAGGCAGGGTTTCCCACCCCTTTTCAACATATGCTGTACATCCTAGCCAATGTAATCAGATAAGAGAATAAAATAAAGACATTCAAAGAGAAGAAGAAGAAACCAAATTGTCCCTGTTCACAGATTACATGATTAAATACATAGAAAATTCAAAGAACCCACACACAAAAAATCTCCTAGAAGTGATAAATGAATTCAGTAAAATGGCAGGATACAAAATCAATGTACAAAAATCTATAGCATTTTAACATCACTAACAATGAATAGACTGAGGCAGGATTGAAGTAAGCAACCCTATTTACAATAGCCATTACAAAACTGAACGAACAAACTTTAAAAACCTAGAAATAAACCTAACCAAAGATGTGGAAGACCTCTCTGAAGAATACTTCAATCTAAAAAAACATTTGTTTAGATGAAGTATGATACGAAGAATGGATATCTTCCCATCCTGTGTTCTTAATTAAAATGAGTCAATATATTGAAAATGGCAATTCTACCCACATTCACTTATTAATTTAATGTAATTCCATATAAATTACCAGTAATATTCTTCAAAGAAATAGAAAAAGCAATAATAAAATTTATCTAGGATCTAAAAAGTTCCTGTATCACCAAGGCAATATAGTCTAAAAGAATATAAGTATTCTTTTTGTGCTATTTGGCCTCCGATTATATTACAAAGCTGTGATCATCAGAACACCATGGTATTGGCACAAAAACAGACATATAGACCAGTGGAACAGAATAAAGAATCCAGAAATAAACCCCAAAACATACAGCCAACTGATCTCCGACAAAGGGCAAATGCAATGGAGAAAGGAAGGTGTTTTCAGCAAATGGTGTTGGAAGAACTGAATATTCACCTGCAGGCAAATGAAATTGAATCCCTATCTTTCACCATTAACAATAGTCAACTCAAACAATATTAAATATTTAAACGTGAAGTCCCAAACTATAAAATTTCTGGTGGAAAACACTAGGGACACTTATGGAGACATTGAAATAAGTGATGATTTCTTAAATCCCCTAAAGCACAGGCAATAATCCCCAGACTAGACAAGTGGGACTACATCAAACTAAAAAGCTTCTGCAAAGCAAATATTTTCTCCCATTAGGTTGTTTGTCACCCAATGGGAGAAAATATTTGCAAGCTATGCTTCAGATAAGGGATTGATAACCAGAATATATAGGAAGCTCAAGCAGCTCACTCACCAAAACCAAAACCAAAACAAACCTCCAAAACAGATAATCCAATTTTTAAATGGGCAAATGAGCTGAACAGATAACTCTGTGAAGAAGACATACAAATGATAAAACTACATATGAAAAAATGTTTGGCTTCTCTTATCATAGGGAAATACAGATAAAAACCTTACTCAGATACCACTTACTCCCAACCAGAATGACTATGATCAAAACAATTAAGAACTTCAACTACTGATGAATCTGTGGTGAGAAGGGAACTTTCCTTCATTGTTATGGGAATGTAAGTTGGTACAACCACTATGGAAAACAATATGGAGGTTCTTCAAAAACCTACAAATAGCATTACCTTATGACCCAAAAACTCTATGCCTTGGTATTTACTCAAAGGCCAGGAAAACACTCAGTTGGAAGGACTCTTGCACTTCCATATTTATCAGAGCATTACTCATAATTGCGAAGACATGGAATCAACCTAAGTGCCCAAGAATGATGATTGGGTTGAAACATTGTGGCACAAATACACTGTGGAGTACTATTCAGCCATCAGGAACAATGAAACACTGCCATTTGTCTCAAAGTACTACTGCTAAGTGAAGTAAGCCAGACTTTGAAAGGTAAACACTGTATATCCCCACTCAATAAATATTGAAAGTCTGCATTCCATGGCTGAAATTGAAAGGTCAAATCAAGTTGAGGGCAGAGCCAATCAATAACTCGAATTTCTTGACTCTAATCCAGTGTTATTTTTCATAGCACCACATAGCATACTTTTCCTGAAACTGCCCTTTTTTGTGGGGAGGGGCACTGTAAAAAAGAAATATCTTAATTGAAAATTCTCAGCACTATATACTGATGAAGTCCAGCTAGGCCACTGAATCCAATATTTACTCATAACTTTTGTGTGTCCAGGTGTTGGACACTTTCCCAATGTTGGACACTTAGCCTAATACTATCTCAAAGGACAGTAAGTAAATAAGAGAACTGCTATCTGAAAAGGAACATTCATTTATACAATAAAGCATGTTCATTGTGGGGAAAATATAGTTCACAGGGTTAATTTTTGCAAATCTTTAAAATCCTGTACTCTTTTTTTTTTTTTTTTTCCTTTTGGCAAGGTCGTGGTTGGGAGGGTTGTTGGACTCTATGCAGCCAAAGAAATCAGAAGGAATCATTCTAGCCAGTTGTACTCTCCAAGAAATGTGAAATCACTCCAAGTTAAAGAGCATATACTACTGCCTGAAGACTATTGAAATCTTTCCAAGATATGTCTAAATTAGATCTTCCAAGTTCCATGCTCTATTGGTGCTGTCAAATGAAGCAATTGAAAATCACAAAAACTACAGGAAACTGAAGTGTTTTTTTTTTTCAAATATAACAACATGTGTTGCAAATAGGTTTATCTATTTAAAAATATGTGACACTAACAGATCATTTTCCCCCTGCATACACCATTACCAGCCCTTTGGCCTTGTTATTTTGCAACTTCCTTGGTTTCTTGTCAACTCCTTTGATTGCATCCAAGGGAAACTTGGAGAGGTGCTTAAAATAGAAATAACTGGGAAGCTCTAGGACATTCTGCTTTTCTTAATGCCAGCACTTAACCTTTGTTGATGTAACATTTTCTTTGCAAATAGTGCAAATTGGAAATTTCCCTAGTATCACAATCCAGCCCTCCCCAGAGCCAAATTCAGCCTCAAAGTTGCTGTTCTCAAGTATAATGATATTTACTCAGTCCCAGCTCATTTCCTACTTTTCTGTTGAAACACTCTCCCCACAGCATTATTTAACAATTGAGTCATTGGGACAATGAGCTGTTTGGTTCTGCATTTTGGATTTCTGAAGGAGGCATAAATATTTGCCCACGGGTTGGTATTTAGGGCATTGATCAAGTGTCTGTTCTGTACAACCCGTTCAACCTTTGACTTCCCCAGCAGACATGTGTAGATTTCTTCCAAATTCATTCATTCTGTTTCACCTGCTGGGAATCATGTTTACATACAACAATACTGTACGAACCTATTGAGAAATGCTCTGTGCTGTCGTTCATGTGTTTTCATTTTCGTGCGGAGGAGGTTTTTATTGCATAGCCCTCCACTGACACCCTATTCATGCTCTCTATTATCCCTCCAGCTTTGTCTTCAGCTAAACACATTCTCTCTTTTTCCTCCTCCAAGTGATTATTTGCATGAAGATTTGCATTTAAATGGATGCAGAAAGTACATTAACAACACCTACACTAACCATGTAAAAGCTGCACAGTATTTGTTGCTGCCAGACATGAATGGGAAAAAAATTCAATGAATGCTTTGTAAGGAGAGTCCTCAGGTAACTGCATTTTAAACACAAAGACACTTCATTAGATTGTATTTAATACTGATTATGCGTATAGAAGTATATGAATATAAATGCTCTATTCCCAAAAGGGATGTGAAATTCTGCTATTTTGATGCTCACCACAGGGATCAAATGTATTTCAGCATTTGGGTTGACTCCAAAGGCCCCTCAGTGGACAGAGCCCATTCCAAGTTTGGTCCATTTTGACCTTTATGTCCTGGCTAATAAATTAAGAAAGGAAAGAGAGAGACAATTGAAGTATACTGCACTGTGTATCGATACCTTAGGCTGTTTGTCTTGAGTAGCTCAAACAATAAGCATTTTGCATTATGGCTGGCCAAAGCACAGAAAGGATAAAAGGAAAGAAAGGGAACAGAGAGCAGGATAGGAAAGGAGAGATGCATACTTAGTGAGCTTCAAATGTCTGTCCAGGTTTTAATGACTAGGAAAACACCTGGAAAAGAGGGAAAGAAGAGAAAAACAGGAAGATGAAAAGAAAGAAGGGCATGATAAATATAATATAAATCAGAGAACAATCAGATGAGGAAAGAAGAGAGAGAAAAAGGCCGGGAAAAGAGAATGGAAGAAAGATTGTAAAAGACCCTTTGCACTTTATGAATAAAGCAGCGAGAGACCTTGGGTTATCATTCAGTATTATGAGAGAGAAAATTAAATTGGTCTTGGCAAAAGGATTCTATTAAGGGATAATATCTTCTCTTTTATTGTTAATTATTTTATGTTTACAATTGTCAGTGTAAATGTATATTATTTTTACAGTAACACATGGCTTAGCATAAATAATTTACCCAGGATATATGGCTAATTTCTAATTAACTTCTAGCTCTGTTAGTTTGCTTTAGATTAAAGGCCTTTCTCTTTCGAACAAGTCCTTGAAGGGGAGCAGACAACCTAATTACAGACATTCATTGTGGAATATTTATATTTAGCAATTTAAAAAGGTAATATCAAATGAGAAATGTAGTGGAAAATAAGTGGAAGAGGAAAAGGTTGCAGTGGAGGGAGGAAAATTTATTGTTTGTCTTTGTATTTTTATGTCTGCGTAAGGAAAAAAATAGAACAGAGAAATTTATCAGCAGGCTGAATGTAATACGGCACTCATACCTCTGTGTCCCCAAATACAATTATTGCTTATAGCTTAAAAACAATTTTCCATAGGCTGTATGCACTAAAGAGAAATCCATAAACATCAGAAACAAGTCTCTAACAAGTCTTCATTGTTTAGATGGATAAAAAAAAAAAATCCATATTTCTTTTCCCATTAATCCAGAATGGACCTGAATAAAGCAAATTCACTGCATCCAATGAGATTTGTAATGCAACAGTAGAAGAATCTGATTTCACACATTATGGTTAGGGTCCTCCATAGCCTAGCCATAACAAGGGTAATAAATAAAGTCTACTCTACCACCAGGCAGATAGCCGCAGTAATTGACTGGCTGTCTGCAGGAGACAATGATTTCTGAAGGCGAGGAGCTAACTGAGTCAGAGGGCTTGCAGGAATTCACCATGGGAATGTACAGCCATAAACACTCCTTTGTGAATACTCCCTCATCCCAGATGCTGAAGCTTCAGCAAAATGAGATCAGGTGAGGGCTTTAAACCTGTATCATTGTAATTGACACAACAGAGGGAAGTCCTCTCCCCCTGGAGTCTTCTATCTTGAACTAATCTGAGTCACCTTTGGACTTGGGATAGCGACGGCTCTGCCCTCGCTGGGCTTTAGGTAAGTATGGTGTGTTCGTCTTAATGTGCATTTACAACACATGGCGTAATTGCTCCTTTGGAGCTGTTAATGCATTTTTATAGCCAAAAAACAATTTCCTGCATCCTGTATGTATTAGGGAGAACTGCTCGCCCAAAGATTTATGTCGAGAATGCACAAAAACAAAGCAAAACATTCTAGCGTGGGCATTCATCTTGTTAAAGGCCATACACTTGGGTGCATTTGTTCTTCAAAGAATGGGAGGAACATCAAACACTTAGGGTTCTTTGTCATTCCTGACCCTGGCTTCAGAGCTTCCACCGTCCTTTTCTGGTTTCCCTCCATATCCCCCCGTGCGCACGGCTATCTAGGGAACAAGTGAGAAAATACAGAGCACAAAGGTTTACGTGATAATGGCAAAAGAGAGCTAGACTTTAAGTTTTAAAATCATCTCAGAAGAGAGGGTACAGATTCACTTGAACAAAGGCAGGAAGGAAATACTGGAAAACGAACATTTTCGTACAAAAGCACGCAGGGTCAGAAACGAAGTGCTTTCCCCCTCTTTTCTTAATGATCTTTAGAATCATGCTATATAATTTTTACCAAAATAGGGAGGGGCAGGTGTCCTACTTATTCTTTGTTTTGTTTCCTGATCCTGCTTCGTTCTCTGCATTGGCCTCTCTGAGGGGGCTCCCCGTTTTATGCCTGCATCTTGGGCTTCTCGGCCAGCTGGCTTCCAATAGGGTTTGACGATGGGAGGCACTGGCAGGACATCAGAGGGTAGAAGAGAAAGGAGTTGCGGTGTTTCTTCCTCTCTCTCCCTTGGTGTTCTCTGGCATGCACCCTCCACCATGGAGCTGCTGCCCAGGGGCCCCTGCAGGCCTCCAGTCCTCTAAGTATTGGTAACACCGAGTGGCAAAGCCTCTCATTGTTGCTAGTGTCTGCACGCCTATCCTCGTTAATCCTGCTCACCCATCTGTAAGTAATCACTTTACTAAAATATGCTTGTTGGGACCTTGATGGATGCAGAGCTGTGTAGGCAGGAAAAAGAGACCCCATAATGCCCAAGCTAGTTTCCTCACACAGTGGTGAGATGTCCTAACAACCTTGCTGACTGTAAGGTTTTGGAAAACTCATTCCCATGGCTGCCACAATGATGGGTCTGTGTCTTCAGTTGTCCTGCTATGATGTAGGTGGAATGCTTTGGTTTGGTTTGACCTAAAGCAATTGTGTACCAGCTAGGACTGGATAGCTACAAATGACAGAAACTCCACGCCAAATAGTTTCTTGTTGGGGCAGGGGTTAGAACTTACTCATGAAACTGAAAAGTCCAGCGGCTGTAGCCATGGCCAGAACCAGAGGTTCAAATGGTGCCATGGGCCCTGCCTTGTTCCCACCTGACTTCAATTAACTTTCCTCTGTGTTAGCGTCTTTCTTTGACTGGATTATCGCGCATGTGTCAGAGATGCCCCTGGCGGCTCCAACTTTACAATGCCCTAAAGAGAGAGAGAGCGCTCCTACCCCCAAATCCTTATAGAACCCGGAAGTGCGATCAGATTCTCCCAACTTGATTCTGAGACTACCTTCTCTGTGGCTAGGGGTCAATGCACGCTATGATCTGCCCAGATCACACGCTTGTTCCTGAGCTGGAGGACAGGACAGTTGCACTGAACTTGAAAGGGGGCAGTTCTTGAGGGATAAAATAGAAATGAGCAGGAAGAGGTCTTGCAAAGTAATAGATGCACACTTTATATGTTGGAAGCAGTTCTCAGAAATAATGTATGCTCTGAGGCCATGTGTGGATGAGACCGAAGAAACATGTGAACAGTCTATGCTGAACGCAGTTGTGACCCTTCCTAGCTACCTTTTAACACCTGCCTGTGGCCCATAGGTAAGTGCCAGTGAAGACAGCTGTGAGTATCCAGTCTCTGCTTTATGGCAAAATGAAGATAAGAGATTTTTGGAAAGAACACTGAATATATTACCTTATGTCCAGTGGATGCTCAATCAATTTTAATTATCCTACTTATGAATGGACGGGAAAGATAAGAGATGCAAAATCACTTCTGAGAAAGAAAACATCTGGCTTTGTAACATGACTTAGAGTCCAAATCCAATTCAGACACTAACTGGGAGGCCCTCGAGTGCACTCGCTCGTGAAGATTAGTGGCTCTTGGTTTATTTTTCTGGGAAAGGAGGAGGAGTCTAGAAGTTAAAGGGAGGAAGAGCCCTTCTTTTCCCTTTTCAGTGAGACTTCTTTTTACAAATAGTTTAATAAAGCGTTTGGCAGGAGGGAATCAGCAGGCATTGAACTTCTTTTTTGGTTTTACTTCATTATTCAGGAAACAGATAATGTACTTCTGCACAGTATTGTCTACCTAAATATTTCTTTCAGGGAAAACATTTGGGAAGCAATGAGCATGCTGGTGTTCAAACTCCTTTCATCTAAGACCAGGGGAGGCAAGAGAGGTGGTGGCTTCTTTCCTGGCATTATTCTTTAATACCGTCTCTGGTCTTGAAAATGTCATTTGTTTGGATTGTGGATTTCCAAATCCTAATGGAAATGCCTTAGCTTTCTTCCTTAATAGACTATTTGTTCATAGATTTTTTGAGGACTGAACAAGGGTAGAGGTTTTTACAAAAAGTGCATTTTGATTTGTTCCCTTCCCCACCTGATCTTGACAGAGAGGGTGTTGGCGAAAGATAGGATGTCTTTTCCCTGCTTTCCAATACATGCGCAGGACAGAACTTCTCTGAGAAGCGTTTGGACTTGTGGCCACTCTGCAGACAACCAACCCTTCCACCCTCCCAGTAAAGCATAACCTCTTGAAATTGAGCCCTTGGAGTCTCTACTTTTTGAACCTAGGCTGGCTAATAAAATGAGGTGGATGTGCCACTGTCTGGCTTTCTAAGCAAATTAAGAAGCAAATTAAGAAGCCTGAGTCTCTGTAGGGATCTAGCTGCTATGTGAGAAGTCAGAAAGTTCAACTTGGACATGTGGAGAGGCAGCGTGGAGAGACAGGTGCCTGAGCATGGTGCAGCTGCACCAACCATCTGAAGCACTTGACATGTGAGTGATGAGGCCATTTAGGTTGGTCAGCCCCGTCAGCCATCTGATCACAGCTGCATGACAGAAACCAAGCAAGAAAACCACTCAACTCGAGAACTACAGGAGGTAAAAATATTGTTGTTTAAGGCCACTGAGTTGGGGGATGGTTTGTTGTATAGCAGTGGATAACTGAAACAGGGCTTACAAAGACATGGGTGGGTGGTCCCATGGAAATTGAAATGGTCCACAAAGCTAGGGTGACTTGGTGTTGCTCAGCTAGCTGTTGCTATGGCTGTGAAGGAGGAAACGATTACATGAATACTGGGCCGTTTCATATATTGGACCCTCTATCTAGGATGAGAATCCTTTTCTCTGCTCTGGCATCTCCCCACCTGTTTTCTCTATATTCTGGGCTCTTAGCTTTCTCAAGATATTTATTACTTAGCTTTCCAAAAGAGTTTTCTCTGGGTGCCATCTCTGATCCCAATTTATTCTTAAAATGTTTAGTTAACACACATATATACTGCTAGCAGACACAAATTTGTGCTATAATGGTGTTTTTAAATTTAAGCTCATTTATTTTACTGATGATAGCACTTATGGGAATGAGAAAGAGGGGAAGAGAGAGGCATCCTCAACGGAGTCTTGTTATATGTCATCTTCTACAGGCTACCAGTTTGTCGGAACGCATCTCTTGAGTGATGTAAGAAATGAATCATTTATATTTTATATACAATAGTATGTATTTGGGGGTGGGACAGTGGCAATTCTCTGGGAGGCTGGCCCACACCGGAAGGTTTTAGGTTCACGTCTGGAGACCTGACTGAGTGTACCAGGCTTGTGTGTAGCCCTGATATGGGGCTGGCTGAAGCTGAGGGTGAATCATGCAGTTAAAGTCCTCTGGAGAATTTATGAAAAAAAAAAAGAAAAAGAATAAACATAAACGTCGAGGCCAGCTCAGCTTGAACACATTTCTCTGAGTGGGGAAGGCTGCGGATTAGAAATAGACACAATAACAAAACACACAAAGACACACAAGTATGGAGAAGCGAGGATCGGGTGGGCACAGCTTCTCTGATGGAGAAATGGCGACCAGAACCAGCCTCAGGTTTATTCTTTTAAAGGGCAGAGAATGGTGGGAGGGGAAAATGGGATGTAAAAGGAATGGGGAAGAAGGAAGTGGAATGCAAAGAGAATAAGGGAGGTGAAATTGGGATGCAAAGCTAGTTGTTTTTGGATGAAAATCGACTGAAGATGTGAAAATGACTGGCGCCATATAATTTCTCAGATCCTTTTGGGGGAATAATCTGATAAAGGCTTGTGACTTCCTTTAGCCTGGTACTAGGCAGTATGGAGGTATTGAGCTTCAACAAGAGCAGGAAGACAGCCATTGACAACAGGCAGGTATTGCTTTTGTATGTAGATGCTTCTCAATAGCCCTGCTAGAGTAGCTTAGGGAAGCGCATATCTGCATGTGTCTACAGGCCACACGCTTTAATCACGTTTTCAGATTGGCTCCTCTCCACACATAAACTTAAAAGAAATACATATCCAGGGCCAGCAGTAGTTTTAAAGTGGTGGACTCCCATGTGGTTGACAGTGGTTTGAGTCTTAGACCCAGTGGCTGGAAACTCGTGCTGGGTGCATATGCGTTATGTCCCCAAAATCTCTAGAGGAGAATGGAGGAGAAGGGATTGTGGCATGGCTATCCCTCCTGGGGATGGAGTGGGGTGGGGTGGGGGTGGAGGTGATTTCTCGCTTTCTATGTCTCTCTGTCTCTTCAGCAAAACAAACAAGCAAACAGACAAAAACCCCATACTCATTGGGAATGTTTCACACTTCCTTCAATTAGTAAAATAGGCTGGACAGGAGCTTATAAACAGGAAATTACCCATTGATGAACTTTATATGGAAATATTGTTCAGAGTAAGAGAAATGCTACAACCAGCCGACAAAATTAACATTAACTCCTCCACGCCCTGTCATTACTGGAAACAGATGTTACATGACTAGGTCTGACGATGCAGTGAAATATAAAACACAACCTCTAGCCTTAATGCAGGTAGAGTCTAGTTGGAGAGATGATGATGACAAGTATTTGTTGAGCACTTTCATGTGCCTACCACGGTAAGCACTTTACATGTATGTATTCATTTTGTATTTCCTTTACGAGAGAGAGAGGAAAAAAAGAGAGGGAGAGAGATAAAGAGACAGAGATAGGTAGTCTTGACAGGGCCTTGTGGTCATATAATCCTCATGCTTCTGCTTCCCAAGTAGCTAGGATTACGTGTGCTGGCAGCCACATCCACAATGTTCAGGCTGGCCTGTGAACCGAACTTGTGCCTTTCATGAAACCTTCAGCTTCCCAAGTAGTGGGGCTATCTGTGTGCCACTGTGACTGGGCTTATTCACTCATTTAGTCCTCATGACAACCTATCAGGTAGACAATAGTCTTATTTTGATATTATAAGTGAGAAAAATTGAGAAACAGATGATGTAACTTGCCTAAGATCATACAGCTCTCTCCTGGCAGTAGTAAGTAGGTAACTGCTTGGTAATATTACCTAGTAAGCAGTAACTACTTGGTGGAATTACCATATACTCTGCACAACAGGTTTCCATTATCTTTTGATATGACTCAGCAGGTGCCCCGAGCGTAGTGCATTTTGTCCCTCAGAGTGTGTACTCTGGACAGCAGCATCTGCATTCCAGGAGAACTTGTTAGAAATGCAGAATCTCAATTCTCACTCCAGACTTCTGGGATCAGAATCTGTGTCTTAACAAGATCCCAGGGTGATTCAAATGCACACTTGAGGTTGAGAAGCATTTACCTGGAAAGTAAATGCTAAAGACTTCCAAGGAAGAACATATCACTCTGAACTTCAAATGGGTAGGAGTCGATCACATGCTTGGGAAGATGAGTGCATGATGACAGGAATAGGGAGCTTCTTTTGCCAATTAAGAACTCATGAAATGATTATGCAAGGGGAAGATGCAAAACAAAGCAAAAAAAACAGTCTTTTTACATATTTGCTCTCTAAAAAATCTGAAAAATATGGTTAGGTCAGAGAAACATGCTGATTCACTAAGTGGGTCGACTCTCAGGGGCCAAGTCATAATTTATTCTTCTCCTAACCCCCTGCATGTCCTACTTCACTCACCCCAGCACAAATAATGTGTCAGCTTGGCCCAGGAAGATGGATGGACATCCAAATGGACACTTGGCTATATTTGATGACCTGAGAATAGCTGCCACAATGCTGTGTATAGTAGAAAACACAACTTGTTGCTAAGAAAACATAAAAGTATTTCAATCCCTAAAGAAACTCAGCTAGGTCTAAATTTTAAAAAGACAAGCAAGCAGTATATGTGCTATAACTAATCAAGGAATGAGATCAGTCAGTCTCTGGGATGTGGGAGAAGGTAAGAAGAGAAGGAAAGGTGGAGGGTGTAAGGAAAACCTTATGACATAACTTCCTGTCTTGACTTTGTGATTTTAAAACATCCCACAGAACTGAAAACAGATTGTCAAGATAGTTGTTAGTAGAAGAGGAGGTTAGGGGGAGAGAGAGCTTACGAGGCTAAGATAAGAGAGTCAAGGGGAAATTGATTTTCACTGATGTACGAAAAGCAAAACAGGGACCAACTGGGGGCCCAGTGATAACACCATGCTCTGTGATCCTGGACTCACACGGGAAAGTACCAGGTTCAGTTCCTGAGGCCTCCTTGTGCACCCTGGGCATGTGCATACTAGCCCATGATCTGGGCGAATTGAGGCTGGGAGTGCACTAGATCATGAAGACCTTGCAGGGGTGG
>NW_006207768.1:1287132-1296914 GCF_000334495.1 Tupaia belangeri chinensis
TTTCCCTCTCCATGTCTTTCTCTCATGGAAGAAATAAATCAATAAACACTCTTTTATTTTTTTAAAGCAAATCAATGACTGGATGGTAGAGGAAAGGAGTTTGTCCAGATAACTAGAGAGGTTGAAAAAGAAGGCAACAGTATAAAGTACAGTAGGGAGGAAAATGCTGATTATCCCTTACAAAGCCACTTGGTTAACAAAATGTGACGAGGTGGGAACACCGATGTCATGGGTTCATGTTGCCTACTGGAGCAGGAAGTATAATAATAAAGGTTAGCCCTATGAACGAAAGCTATGAACAAAGAGGGAAGAACTGTCATCGCAGGAGAATGTTCCTGAGTGTTGAGTAACAGTGTTGAAGGTCATGTAATACTTTATGTGAAACATGTCTCATAGAAGAAACCATAGGCTTCTTATTCAGACAGACCTGGCTTGGAAATCTACAACTTTTGTCATTTTTATGTCTTTCCTAGCCTTTACTTTTCTATCACAAGATGACCATAATCTTGTCAACCTTCTAAAGGAGTTCTAGACATTCTTTTAGAGAATGGATGTGAAAGGCCCCATCTCTATGTATTTAATTCATCACAAAGACCTATTTAGTTACTTTCTCAAGATCTCTTGAATCCATCTACTTTCCCCCGTCATTATAACCTCTCCTGTGGTCCAGGAACCAAGTTTCAAGTCTCCCTCCCTGAACCACTGCTATGATCTCCTAAGTGTCTTTCCTACCTGCCTTTCTGGCTGCCTTCCAGAATGTTTACACTGCACAGGGTGATCTTTTCAACATGTATATCTCGTCGTGTTACATATACCTACCCAACACACACACACACACACACACACACACACACACACACACACACACACACACACACACACACACACACACACACACACACACACACTCTTAAATAGCTTTTGACACTGAACTTAGGAAATCGATAAACCATGGACTGGCTCTACCCCCTGCCTGTATATCTTTCACAATGCTTGGCCGTCTTTCGGTTCACTGAAACTCATTTTGTTGCTTGATTAATGTGGTTCCATCACTGGCTGTTTAGCTCCATGTGCTCAGGCTCTGTGCCTCTTTTGCCTGCTACTGTATCTCTAGGGTCTGGTACAGAGCCAGATGGAGCCCAGGTGCTCATTCGACATTCCCAGATGAGTGACAATGCCTGCTCCATACTGCCTCCTGGTCCCTGTCGGGAGAGAGAACATCTCTCGAAATTGTGTAAGGGGCTAATGACAGTGTTCGGCTGCTGGTCCTTTGTCACTAAACCCTCTCAGCACACACTAGTAGGATTGGGGTGGTGGCCAAATAATCCTTTACGTTCTGGAATGCTGTTCTGAACCCAGACTCACTGTATGAACCCAAGAAAAAGGAGACAAGTGAAGAATTGGGAAAGCTAGACAGTGCCTTATGTCAGACTAAAACTTCTTGCATAAATAGAATTCTGCTATTTTATACTCCATTTTCCAAAACATCACCATCTTCTCCTGGTATTCATTTACTTCTTCTTTCTCGTAGTACTTAAGGGAGAAGATGAAAGGAATAGCACAAACGACTATCAAGGAAAATATTACATTTTCAAATACATTGAGGCATTTAAATGAAGGAACGTCTTAATTGCCTTATTCATTCTTAATTTTTATTCTGTGCTTCATGTCTTATTATTCCCACTTGGAAATAGCCTTCTGTCACTTTAATATTGGCTTGTTCACATTTCAAAATTATCCTATGTAATCTAATCTTGCGAAGTTTAGCTTTTGCGGTTGTTAATAATAATACGATATGATTAATTTCCAAAGACCCTCATTAGTAATACTATTCATTTCAAATCCTCATTAACCTGTCAGATAAGAGGTTTGGATTCTCCACTGCTAGAATCAAGGCAGGTCCCAATAAGCTTTAATTACTTGGGACGAGGTGTTGTGTGTTATCTCTCCAAGTGTTTGTGGGTTCTGGGATTGATAGCTCTTGGTTCCAATTTGGTCTTAGACATGTATTTTCCAGAATCTGTTAGGTTGCAACACTATTTGTATAATAGGTGAAAGTAAGATTATAAGGGAAAAAATCTGATTTTGTCTGAATGCTCTGCCTCATCTTTTCTTTTGGGATGGAATCTTTATACACGCTGAGGAATAACTGCTTTCGTTAGGTCATACATGTGCTGTGGACATTGGAAACATGGCACCTTCAGTATCTCAGCCGGTCAGACTTAAAGGTTGAACCTGGGGGGAACATGCGCGAGCTCGGTAACACACTGAACTGTGCGATGGGGCCAAACAGTGCAAGAGGGTCTAGATTGATTTGCCCTTTGACCTTTGAGATGGTACCGGTGGCATAGCAGGGTCAGGACTATTAGCATTTGGTCCTGTGTGTCTGCTGGAA
The DNA here is from genome assembly GCF_000334495.1 of Tupaia belangeri chinensis. NCBI lineage: Eukaryota > Metazoa > Chordata > Mammalia > Scandentia > Tupaiidae > Tupaia > Tupaia belangeri. Next base: position 1,289,528 of record NW_006207768.1, read on the forward strand.
TACTTTGAGAAGGTGCAGAATGTACTCATCTTCCCCCAGTGATTTCTTTGAGACAACAGTTCTGATAATTCAGGGAAAGATAAGTGGGGGCATGTGCCATCGTCACACTGTATGAACTGAGTTTGTCTTGGTTTTAGATCTTCATTTTCACATCCAAGGGATTCAGTGGCCAGTCACCAGTAGGGAGTCCAGGCAAACCAGAGGGCTAGACTTCTTGTCTTAGGGCTTTATAGAATGTGCCAGGCACAGGGCCAGTGGATGGCATAATGGTTACATTGCTGGACTTCCACATAGTGGACAGTTCAAGTCCCCAACCTGGAAGCTTCAAACTCACGTTGGGTGTGTGTATGTGCGTGCCCAAAATCCGGAGAGGAGAATGGAGGAGAAGGGTTTGTGGTGTGGCCATCCCCCCTGGTGTGTGTGGGGAGAGTGATTTCTCACTTTCTGTTTCTCTGTCTTTCCAGTGAGTGCGTGTGCGGTATAGCAAAATTCTCTTTCTTTGGGAAAAAAAAAACAAAAAAAACAGGCACGAGGTCGGGTAGCTGTCTGGAATGTAGAGAGGGACCCCTCTTAAAAAGTAGTGTGTTCTTATTATTTTTACAATCATCTTTTTTACAGATGAATGACATACTATTAGAAATAGGTTTATTATACAAAATGAATAAAGTAAGAATCAGCAGAAACTCATAAGCTCATCCAGAAAGAATCACTTCCACTTTTGCTAAGCCTCCAGGGTGTGTGTGTGTGTGCGTGTGTGTGTGCATGTGCGTGTGCGTGTGTGTGTGTGGGTGTGTGTGTGTGTGATATCTACATGCACTCAGAAACATGCAGAGCTGGGTCAGAACATTATGTAAGTTCAGATTCTCAGGGAAAATGTACCTTTATTATTCTACACCTGAGCTGATCTTTCCTTTGAGAGCCCACACACCGCCTCTGGGAACAAAAACCAGATTTCAGTCTAGTCAGATAAATTCCGTCTGATCTGATGCAAACATTTAGAAAGTCTCTTTGGAAACTCAGTCTTTTTTTTGTTTGACTCAGGTAAAATTCAGGCTCCCAGAGCTCTGTGCCCTTTCACTTTTCTCCAAGAGTGGATGAGGCGTGGGAGCTCATGGCAGCTGGAGGAAGGGGCTCTGGGTCCTTGGTCCTCCTGGTGATCTCCAAAGTGCCTTTTAGGCCCTTGGTGGCATTTTGGGGTTCTATATGGCCATCTCCTCTGGATGCACGGGCTCACCTCACATGGAAGCTTCTTTTCTTAGACTGTAAGCTGTGGGGTTTGGAAGCAGCTCTCATCTCCCTTGTCTGATATCTCTGGCTCCTTTGCTCTTGCTCCCAGGCTGTGGGGAGCCAGGAGTTGTGCTCCCTCAGTACTGGAAGTCTGGCCGAGAAAGGTTACATCTTGCGCTGATAGGGGGTGGGTGGAGGAAATGTAACCGTATGAGAATGGAATACCAGGTCAGCCTGGGATCTAGAAACAGCTAAATAGTGCCCCGTGAGAGAAATGAGGGCCCCGACAACTGAACACAGTTACACTGTCCTCCAGATAGGCTTCATCTGCTTTGTCAGCTCCACATTACCTGCCTTGCCCTCTCATCTGGGTCAAGATTTGTTCTTATACAACGTTGCCAGGGCAACAAGGCCTGTGGCTTTTCAAGGTATTTCAGGAGTGACTGAAGAGCTCTCTCCATCTGCTGGGGAAGCTACTTGGGATAAGAGAGAGGCCTTATGTCAATTTGTTTCTTATTAAGATCCCATTAATAAGCATTACTCATGTAAATCTCACAGGCAAACAGGAATTCTCGGGCTTGTGCTTCAGTATGTCCAAACACAGAAGCTCCGACTCCATGCCCTTGCGTTACCACAGCTCACCTCTCAAAAGACAAGTAAGTTAATTCGCTTCATTCGCTCTTTGTCCTCGGAAAGTCACAATCCGGTTTGGTGTAAGTGGCCACGAAGATAATTGGGAGAAGGGCAGGCCCTTCGGGAATTTGGGGATGGACAGCATCCTGTGCTCCTGGTTGCACAGGGACTGGTACTTGGGGCAATTAAGGGAAGTACTGTCTGATGACACCAAGCAGACTCTGGCATCGACATCGGGACGTCGTCCCCAGCTCAGGGTGGTAGCAGCAATGGAGGAGGCTGAGGACTACCCTGGTGTCTGCACCACACCTGGGAGGAACAAGCCACAGGAGACAGTTCTGACCCGGTCTGACTGACCATGGGGCACTGGAATAGAGGCCAGCAGCAGGGATTGAAGAGGGTGGGAGTGAAAAGCCAAAGACTCTGCTTGTTTCTCTCTGTGGGAAGCAGGTCTCTAGCTCTTCTGATATTTGCATTTAAGGGCTGAGGAATTCCACCTACCCTGTTTTGCATTTGTGAGTATAATTTCTTTTGTACCATTCCCATAACTCCTCAAGGAAGCAAATCTCTATTTGTACACTTAGAAAACATAACCAGGCTGAACTTGATGATAGAGAAGCCGGACCAGGCGAGGACAGCTTGCGCCTTTCTGACTTTGACATTCATCTAACCATCCTGATTATTTTGCACAAGCAATGAGAAGTTTGATGAAATGATTTTAGTTCACTGACTTAGTTGAATAGTTGAGTATGTAATTCGCCATTTTACCTACTTAGTTACCTTTGGGTTACCATAGTAAAAAAGCATACACTGAAATGACATTGGACATTGATTTTATGATTTTAATTTACAATCAGTGAAACACAATAGTACTTCCCTATCAATGTACTTCATTTTAAAGTAACCGAGGAAGAATACGTATACCACATCCTTGGAATAGCTATGAATTATCATGTATTAAGAAAACGGATTAAAACCATTTCATCTATCATCCAAATTAAGCTTTAAATTAATGTAGGCAGTTGGGTTCAGTGGGTTCTCTTGAAACAGGTTATCTATCTGACCTTCTAACCTGAGACAAGTTATATCCAAATCTATATTGCAAGATATATTATAATGAAATGATAGATAGTATCCTAGATCCTTGGACTTAGCATTTCAATGCAAGATTGAGGCAACCTATGGCTCTGAAAAATAGGCTTTGGTTGAATTTTAATGGTTTAATTAATATTCTAGGAATAGTTACTCATGCATAAAGAAGCATGGGGAACTTTGAACACTCTGTTATTAATGGTAGATTTGTGGCAAAAATGTAAAGTAATGAAATAGCATGAAGCATTTCTTTTTCCCTTCTGCATGACTACTACGAATAATACAGGAGATGAAAGTCCAACATGAAAAAGGACCTGGAGCTTCATACTCATTTGGAAAATGAGCCCCCGTGGATACATCATCCACTAGGGACTGGATTTGCCAGACACTTGCCTGGGCTTTGTGAAGGGGTCTGGATCCTGGCACCGGCTCTTGGCCTTGCTCTGGACCATACCTGACTCTAGCGATGCCCATATCACTTCTCTTTCTCTCAACACCCATACAAATTAGTTGAAAACCTAACTTTTTCTTTTTAAAATTCCTCCTGTTGGGGAGATTTTTATCCTGGGAATGCATGTTTGAGTACTTCTTTGGTGTTTTGCTAGTAAGGAAAATGGATGTCCTATCAGAAGCTGCTGAATAGTCTCGTGTCCTGCCATGGAACATATTTTCTTTGAAATTTGGGGATGAAGACACATAAGAAGTATTTTAAGTCTAGCTAATACATTGTCTGTCAGATAGCCATGTGCAGTAATGTTCTTTTCTTGAAAAGTTAATTCAGGCTAGTGGTTAAATCCCACATGGCTGACTGGATGGCTTGAATTCTGATGGCTTGGAAATTCTGGTGGCTTGGAAAAAGCATGCCGGGCACATGAGCATGCATGCCTCAAATCCCAGCAGGATGGAGCAATGGGGGAGAAGGGGTTGTGGCATGAGTATGCACCACGGGGGATGCTTCCTCCCTCTTCCTCTCTCTCTAACTCTGACAAGTACACATGCCCCTTGGCTAGTGAAAAAACACACAAAAAACACTTTACTTCCATTTTTCCCTAAACTGTAAAAAAAAAAAAAAAAGTTTATTTTTATGTATTTATTCCATGAGAGAGACAAAGATAGCACCCCTGACAGATTCCTGGCACCATGATCCACCCCCAGGTCCAGCCAGCCCCAGATCATGGGTACATGCATCCCTGCCGTACTCATGCAAGTCTTCACAGGCAAACTGGCAATCTTCCCTCGTTCGTCTGTCTTGCAGAGTATCAAGGTTTACCACTGAACCACTGTCTGGTCCCTGCAGAAATACTCTTAGAAATAGATCTTGTGTTTTAATGGTAAATGTAATTCCTGTAAGCTGTGAGTAATGATAGAAAACATCGAATCCAACTCTCTTTCCTTAAAGCATTCATCTCAGAAGCCACCCAAAGGAAAATTGAGCTCTGGATATCCCTACTACCTTTTCGCTATGTATTGAGAAGTTAATTCAGATCTTGCCACCAACTCCTTACATTGGTTATTTTTCCATGCAAGTACTCACACAACCAACAATAAATAATCAAGCCAGAAAATAATTGGCAGTTATAGGGAGAGAATGATACTAAAAGGTAGAAAATAAATGCATCCATCAGCTAATGGGAATAAAACCAATAAGCACTGAAAACAGTAAAGAAAATATTAATTCAGGCATCGCCCTTTCTGTTTGCCTTAGGAATCACGAGTAGCAATTTGAAATCCTGGTTTTCTCCTGGGAAGAAGTGCTGCCTGGAATATGATATAAACTATACTGATCAAATAAAGAGAAGAGCCTCAGGCTAAAACAGAGAGAAAGAAGTTACAACAAAGAAAAACAGCTAGTTGTATGAAATGACACATTTATACACCAGCAAAGTAAAATTAGAAATCTCCCTCAACATAAATGTTATATATATCAGCTGCAGAAGAAAAATATCTGTATCACAGAGACCAGACTTGAGCAAGAGGATAACATAAAACAGAAAATTAGTTCAAATAATTCCCAGAGTACGCCTCCCTAATGTATGTAACATTCAGGTTTTGATCGTGATGGGCTAGTATTCATTTAATTTTCTTGTGTTGCATAGGATTTCTCAAAATAAGCTTAATGCTTTAAAAACAATGCAATGATAAGCAACATGAGAAAGTGCATCTTAAAACAAAAAAGTCTATGGGTCTAGAGCATTACATTTAAATAGGGATTTGACGTTCTCTTTCTTCTTTGGAAACGTAAAGCTCTTGATTCGGGCTCGATGGTAGCCTTTGGCTTTTGTGAACATCACTGATCTTAGACAGATATAACCAATGACAAAATGAAATATTGCAGGGGCATTCTTGGGATGTGATGAATTCATGATTGCAGCAGCGCCCCTTAGAAATTCAATGCCATCTATTAGGGAGGCCTCTGTGCCCTGGTTTGTTTACGCAGTGGATGGGTTCTGATAGGCAACAGATAAATGAACATTTTTGTAAATAAAATCAGTGTGCTTGTCACTTGTGGTTCATCATTTTGTAAAACTAGAGTCCATTTGGAATGTCAGTGATTAGGCCTAAAATATCTAATCGATTAGATTTTCTAAATCAGGTTTTATTACAGCAAAGCATAAAAATATGACTGAAAGCCATGTAAATATCTGTAAAAATATGAGAATGACTAAGAACAAAATAATGGTAGGAAATTATGAGAGATTCGCATTGCAGGCAATAAAACGTAGGCAAGATTTTATGAGTATTTCATCATCTTTGCACAGCTCAGAATCACTTCACTTTTTCCGTTCCTCAAGCCAACCTCTTTAGATTTCCAGTTCATATTTTGATCTGTCAACAGCATTTTTCACAGTTGATAACTCCTTCCTGTGTGGAACACTCTAAGTACCACCTTCTGCTTAGAATTCCTCATGTCTCTTCGACTCCTCCTTCCCATCTCCTTTTCTGGTCGCATCTTAAAAGTCGGAGTGTTCCAGGACTTAGTCTTTGGGTTACTTATCTTCTACTTGGCTTCACGCCCTGGACAATGATCTTGTTGAACCTTAGCTTTAAGTTCAGCGTACATGTGAACTACTTTATCTTTAACCCTAAGCCCAAGTCTCATACATGCAACGATGTACTCAACATTTCTATTCGTACGTCTAATAAGTGCCTCAAGTTCAATACGTGTGAAATCAAATGTCCAATTTCCTGTCTTCTCCCATGCTTGCTCTTGGGTATTATTCCATTTGAGTAAATAAAAACTCCATCCTTTCATTTACTCAAGCTCCAAACCTGCAGTCACCCTTACATCCTCTCGTACTCTCACACCTCATGTCTAGTCTGTAAGCAAATCCCTGAGTTCACTAATAGCAGCCTGACCTGCACCACTAACTTCCCTGCATTATGGCAGTGGTCTCCTAAGCACCCCTGTTTCCTGCCCTATGGTGTGTTCCACTTAGAGTAGTCAGAACGATTCTTCGAAATATAAGCAAGATGAGGTCACTCCTCAACCTGAACTCCTCCAACCATTTCCTGCATCACTCACAGTAAAGGCAAAGTCCTTAGGTCGGTAACTGGTGTCATAGTTAAAGGTGCTGGACTTCCACATGGTCGAACATGGTTCGAGTCCCAAACCTGGTGGCTTGCTTTCTCTCTCTCTCTCTCATTCTGTCCCTCTCTGGACAAATTAAAAATAAATAAATAAAATAAAGTTAAATAAAATAATTCTTAAAAAAAGAGAACAGGGAAAGTCCTCACATCCGCTTGCGAGGCCTGTGTGATCTGTTGCCTCTCTGACTTCGTTCTCGACTGCTGCTGCCCCTCCTTCGCACACTCTTCTCCAGACACAGCCTCCTAGCTGTCATGCCAGGATTGCTTCCACCTCAGAACCTTTGCACCCTTGGCCTTGACCACACTCCCCTCAGATACCCACAAGGTTACATTCTGCCTTCACTCAAATGTCCTCTCCATGACGTCTTCTTCAACCACCCAATCTAAATCACCCTGTCTTCCTTACCGTTCACCAGGGCACCTGTCCCAACTGATGTGCGCCTTTCCTTGTGCTCAATGCCCCACTTTAGTGTACGTTCCCAGAAGGAAGAAGTGATTTCCTTTTTGTTGTTGTTATTCACTGAGGTGTCCTTAGCACCCAAAGAAGTGCTTAACATATAGGAGGGATTTAATTAGCATTTGTTGAGTGAATAACTAAGTGTACTAATAGCCTCCGGGCTGCCTTGCATACCTAAAGAATCTAACTTAGATGCACATTCACTTGTGAGATCTGAACTTTGTCCCGAGCTGAATTACTCATCTAAATTTGGAACCGAGATTGATGTAGTAGAATATACCATCAGTGTAGGTGGATGAGAGGTTATTCAAGGAAAATAAATGCAAAATTAGGATTTAACCAAGGCATCAGATGGCTCGTCCAACAGCTGTTTCCCCTTATTTCCTGCTG
>NW_006207768.1:1296945-1312532 GCF_000334495.1 Tupaia belangeri chinensis
CTTCTGATTTTATGACGGTTACAGTGAATCCCATCCAGCCCCAGAATGAATCATGATTAATTTAAGGCAATCATGAAAATCTCATTTCTCCTTGCCCAGGGACTAACTAGGTCAGTTCTTAGTCAAAGTAAGAAACATTTTCTGCCCTCATAAAATAGTGACTGGTGTGAGGGGAAGCTCTCTCTCTTTGCTTTGGATATTGCATTTGAGGGATACAATGCCTGCAGCTGGAACAGCCGATTTGTAACCGTGAAGGAAGCATGACCAGTTTACTGAGGACGCCTGAGTAGACCCCAGGGGAGCGTCCCATCCTTGTGGACAGAGCTGGTACTTGCCAACCTCAAACAACCTGGCTGCAGGATTCCTGATAAGGCGGCAATAACGATTTTTAATTATTCTTTCCAAAAAATGATTTATTCACCTGTTTTTAGAGAGATTTTTGCTATAGGGCATGTGCATTCACTGGAGAGACAGAGAGAGATAGACAAAAAGTGAGAAATCACCCCTCAGGGGGAATACCCATGCCACAATCCCTTCTCCTCCATTCTCCTCTTGGGAATGGAGCACACGTGTCTGGTGTGAGTTTGAAGCCACCGGGTCTGGGACTCAGACTGCGTCAGCCATATGAGAATCCAGCAACGTAACCATTACGCCATCTGCTGGTCCCAACTATTTTAAATTCTTAAACCACTTTTCATTGACTACTCTTGCCTGTAGTTAAAACCATCCAGGCTGATACAGAGGACTTGAAAAAGGGGAAGGTATGGCACTGATTCAAATAAACCTTGGTTGTAACCATTCATCAGGGAAAGCAAACCCACAGATATTCTCAAGTAGGAATCCTGGGGTCATTTAAAGTCTTAGTCTTAGAGGGTGATTATCTCGCCCTCCAGCTCTGCACTGGTTTCAGATCTCAGTATAAGATGAATATAAACTACCATAAAGCATCACTACACTCTTCTCTGGGCTACATTGTTCCCTCTGCCTCCCACCAGCACGGAGAAGCAGACACTGTGTTAGCAGGCGAGGGGCCTGTCCTGGGGTCTGCTGCATAGCCCTTCTGTACCTAGGGCTGAACTACATGGAAGAACCATTCCTCATCCCCCTGAGGAAGAGCTGCGTTCCACAGAGCTACAGCAGAGGCCACCTCAGCCATGGCAGAATTCTATTTCTCATTCCATTCCTCTTTCAGTCAGCTCCAACTCCTCTGGTTTGAATAAAATGACTTTCTTCTAACATTGTCTTCACAGTGTTGAACCATCATTCATGCTCAATTAAGGATGATGACGAATAATGCAACTAACGGTAATTAGTAGCCTGAAAGAAAATGATGGCTGAAAAAAACAGTAGGGAACTTCCCAGGAGACCGTTCCTCTTATTTCGGCTAGCCGTATGAAAAGTGAAGCGGAAGCATCATCCGCCGGGATGCAGTAGTCTGGACAAATAGCAAGAATAGATGACAGTGGGGAATTCTGCAATACTGAGGTAATGAGCGGAAAGGCCCAATGGTTTCTTATTCTATTTAATTTCAAAGGTTTAATTTTCACCATTACCAAATGGTGATTATTCCATCCCCATGGGAGCACAGCATTGACCTAGATAGCATTACGTAGAAGGACATTACGCCAGGATGTTATTATGTCGAGTTTCCTTCGGTTATATTCACAGGAAAATCATACCCAGTGAAGAGTCCTCAACAAGACTGATCTTACGTACCTGACTTTGCTCTCTCCTATGACTGGAATGCTCTGCTCGCTTCCATTGATTCTGCTCTTCAAATCCTTCCCACTCAGGACCCTATCTTCCTGGAAGCCTCCATAGATCCTTCATTTTCCATGGAATTGTTTCTTCCTCTGCATTTCCAAAGCATGCTTTTTTGCTCCCATTTGCAAGCCAATGTTTTTTAAGTTTTTTGAGAGAGAGATTTTTTGCTATAGCATGCATGTGCTCAGTAGAGAGACAAAGAAACAGACAAAAAGCAAGAAATCAGTCCCCAAGGAGGATGACTATGCTGCAATCCCTTTTCCTTCTGAGATTTCGGGTATGTACTCACACGTACCTGGTATCAGTTTCAAGCCACCGGGTCTCAGACTCGAACAGTAATTGGCCTTGTGGGAGTCTAGCACCTTAACCACTACATCATCCACTGGCCCCATCCCAAACCAACCTTTTTTTTCCTACTTTTTTTTGGAGAGATTTTTGCTATAGGGTGCATACGCTCGCCAGACAGAGAGGGACAGAGAGACAGAAAGTGAGAAATCACCCCACAGGGCGGATGGCCACGCTGCAATCCCTTCTCCTCCATTCTCCTCTTGGGATCTTGGGCATGCTCGCACATGTGCTTGGCCTGATTTTAAGCTACCGGGTCTGGGTCTCGAACTGTGGCCGACTATGTGGGAGTCCAGCAACAGAGCCATTATGCTAACTGCTGGTCCTCCAACATTTTTTTTTAAACTATCATGTGACTTAAATACAGTATTTACATATCTTAGACATACAGTTTGATAAATTTAAAATATAACTATCATTCAAATCAAGATCACAAACATTTCTGGAAGGTCCTCTCAGTGCTATTCAAAACTGTAAAAATAACTGCCTATTTTTTTTTTGAGAGTTTTTTTTTTTTTCTATAGGGCACTTGTGCTCACTGGAGAGATAAAGAGATGTGGAGAGAGAGAAAGTGAGAAATCACCCTCCGGGGGGATGGGCAATCCCTTCTCTCAGGATTTTGGTTAGATTGGGAACCAGCAGTTAGCGTAATGGCTATGTTGCTGGACTCCCACATAGTCGACCGCGGTTCGTGTCCCGGACCCGGTGGCTTAAAACTCACGCCGGGCGTGTGTGCGTGCGTGCCCAAGATCCCGAGAGGAGAATGGAGGAGAAGGGATTGTGGCGTGACCATCCCCCCTGGGGGGTGATTTCTCGCTTTCTGTCTCTCTTTCTCTGTCTGTCTGGCGAGCGCACGCGCCCTACAGTGAAAATCTCTCCAAAAAAACAAAAAAAAAGAGAAAGGATTTTGGTTAGATTGATTAAGATTTTGGTTAGGTTAACCATGCACACACACACACACACACACACACACACACACACACTTGGCATGAATTTCAATCCAAGACTCAAACCATGGTCGGCCATGGGGGAGTCCAGTGCCTTAACCACTCACTACCTGGTAGCCTCAACTTTGCCTATTTTGTGACCTGTGTATAGATCAGTGGTTCTCAGGAAGGTGATTTTCTCCTCTGGAGGACCTGTGGCAGTGTTTAGAAACAGTTTTGGTTACCACAATGGGCAATGAGTGGGGTCCTATTGACATCTTGAAGATGGAGTCCCAAGATGGTAAACATCCCACAACACACAGAATGATGTCTCATATCCAAGAGTTAGCTAGCTCAAAATGTCGACAGAGTTGAGGTTGGGAAACTTTGATACAAATAAAATCGTAAATTGTATACTCTCTTCTGTCTCACTTCTTAAACTCTGCATTATGTTTGTGAAATCTATCTGTGGCTGTGTATACTGGTGTACATGCTTCTTTGTTGCTGTATAATAGTCTACTGAATGGTAATTGAGTAAACAGATGAGTACATACAAATATTTTTATTCATTCTACTGTGTATGGATATACCCAAGGCATTTTTTCAATATGGCATTTTGAATACTTATTTAATTGGTAGATATTTATATCTAACCAGGTTGACAAGTCAGTATGAAAGAGTGATTAAGAGGTCAAATTTGAGTGGTGGACTATCTAGTTTCAGTTCTTGGTTTTCATCTCAATCTAACCATTACCATTTAAAAAATATTTATTTATTTATTTAAGTTTATTGGTTACTACTATTTTTTAATTTGACCAGAGAGAGAGAGAGAGAGAGAAAAGTAAAGTGAGGAAGCAAGCCACCAGCTCCATGGTTAGCCATGTGGGAATCCAGCACCTTTAACTGCCACACCACGTGCTGGCCCCTAACTATATGATCTTAAATCATTATCCTTCTGTGCCTCGAGTCTGCCCTTGGTAAAATGGAGTTATCGAGATAATAGTACTTATTTATAGAGTTGTTGAGGAGATTAGATCAGTCAATACTTTTTTTTTTTTTTTTGGAGAGATTTTCGCTATAGGGCCCGTGCACTCGCCAGACAGACAGAGAGAGATGTAGAGACAGAAAGTGAGAAATCACCCCCCAGGGGGGATGGTCACACCGCAATCCCTTCTCCTCCATTCTCCTCTTGGGATCTTGGGCACGCATGCACACGCGCCTGGCGTGAGTTTTAAGCCACCGGGTCCGGGACACGAACCGCGGTCGACTACATGGGAGTCCAGCGACATAGCCATTATGCTAACTGCTGGTTCCCAGATCAGTCAATACTTTTATAGCGCTTAGAAGGGACACAGAAATGGAGGATTGTCTGTTGATGATAATGTGTATGATAATATCTTTCACTAGACTAGCATGTGGTATATTTATGCTGGGAAAATTCATTTCAGAAGCTGTGGTAGTGTGCAGTGACTGAATGTATAAAATAAAATAGAATAATGGTGTGAAGTGTATTCATGTTGGGTAATTTATTTTATCAGCAGTAGGGATGTACAATGATTGAATGTATACAATAAGAATAATAATAAAAATTTTTAAAGTATAAAAAGAGGCCAGCAGATAGCGTATTGGTTACATTGCTGGACTCCCATGTAGTTGATTGTTGTTCAAGTCCTGGACCCGGTGGCTTAAAACTCATGCTGGGTGTGCATGCGTGCATGCCCAAGTTCCCAAGAGGAGAATGGAGGGGAAGGGATGGCGGTGTGGTCTCCCCACCCCAGGGCATAATTTCTTGTGCTCTCCATCTCTCTCTGTCTCTCTGGTGAGCACACACTCCCTCTAGCAAAAATCTCTCCCCCGAAAAAGAAAACGAAAAAAATAAATGAAATAAAGTGCTTAGAATAGTGCTAAATTCATACTAAGTGTTGAAAAATGTTGGACCATGTGCCAACCTAGGTTTAGTTACTAGTCAAAAAAGTTCCGAGAATAAGTATTACTGGTGAGAAAAGGGAAAAAGAAAGAATCTGGGGCTATCTTTGGTGCTCAAAAAGCTATCTGGACAGATCACGGTTTCAGATACGTCTTGGAAATAATAAACGCTAGGTACTTAGGGGGAAAACATCTCCATACATAGAAGGAAGATTCAATGTCAGGATTTCATACCAGTTTATTTTATTTCATTTTTAATTGCCAGAGGTCTCACATGCTTGGAAGAGAGAGAGAGAAAGAGAGAGAGAGAGCCATAGAAAGAGAGGGAGAAAGCACACCCCAAAAGGGTGTGGGCATACCGCAATCCCTCTGCTTCCACCTCTCTCCATCCTGTTGAGATTTTGGCACATATGCACATGCGCCCAACGTGTATCTCAAGTAGCTGGGTCTGAGATTTGAACCGCTGGCTCAGCCATGTAGGTTCTGGATGCCTTAATGACCAGGCCATAGAAGTGACCCAGAAGATTTTAAAAAATTTTTATTTTTGGAGAGGTTTTTGCTATAGGGTGTGTGCACTCGCCAGAGAGACAGAGACAGAGAGACAGAAAGTGAGAAATCACCCCCCAGGGGGGATGGCTACTCTGCAATCCCTTCTCCTCCATTCTCCTCTCGGGATCTTGGGCATGCACGCACACACACCCGGCATGAGTTTAAGCCACTGGGTCTGGGATTCGAACTGCGGTCGACTACATGGGAGTCCAGCGACATAGCCATTACGCTAACTGCTGGTCCCCAGAAGATTATTTTAAAAATCACTTCCTGAGGCTAATATAATTTTTTGATTTCTCTTCATATGTTGCTTATATTGAGGCTCACATTAGATGCTTGGGCAGTTTACATGCTTTCTGGTTCAGTGCATTTGTAGTAATTCTAATCATTAAAGCTGCGTAGATGGTGGAAGCTGATTCTAAGAAACAATTCAATATACGGCACAGACTGTTTGCATATGACAGATTTCGCTTCGTTGTCATTATAACCCTTGTTGTACAATTGTTGACAGTGGTCACTAGCCCTCATTATCCACTTGTGGAAGAGACATGAGTGGCAATGAGCTGAACTTAGTGGTCATCACTCAATACATACAGATTCTGGAAGGAACTCCTGGCTGTTGTTTCTCTGTTCATTTTTCCTAGGATAGACCTTCTTTCTCATGGAAATCTGGGATGTGTCTTTGTTACCTTTGTAAGATATGAGGGCAGATCATGGCCTTGGTTCATGGGTTCACATGTTCCGATATCATGTCTGATCAAAGCTACACCCTGGATAACAAGGTGCTTTTTTTTCTCTTCTATTTTTTTAAAATACATTTATCAAAATGGAGGATGAGTGAGCTTTTCCCTATGGGACCAAGTGATAAAGTTTACATGATGGAGACATTTGGGGCCTGGCTGTTGTTGTTGAGTGATCCGGATTACTCTACCTGGGGCTTTGCAGAGGCCCCTGAGCAGTGGGTACGGCATGGCCACCAGCTGTGTCCCTGTGTGTGCGACTGCAATCGAGTCCCTCTTTGGCTTGCACGGTTCTTTGACAATGAACAACTGAGTAATAGGCAAAAGGCCCCTAGGAAAAAAGGTTGATTCCATTAAAATCTCGTTGAACCCTGGAGAAAGCATGATTTCGTCTTTAGTGAGTGGAAACATCCGGAGGGAGTGTTCCACAGGACCCTTGTAAGTGAGAGGTTTTTTTTAAGAACCCCCCCCCCCCCCCCCCACACACACACCAGTGTCCCTGGACCAACGACACAAGTAAACTTGGCAAAACGTGGGAGTCACTTGCTGTGGCTTTTGTGATGGGTTAGAGTTGAGTAAAGTTATTTACTCCTGACATAAAGATTCAGAACAGGGAACCAGCAGTTAGCATAATGGCTATGTCGCTGGACTACCACGTAGTCGACCACAGTTCGCGTCCCGGGCCCGGTGGCTTAAAACTCACTCTGGGTGCGTGTGCGTGCGTGCCCAAGATCCAAAGAGGAGAATGGAGGAGAAGGGATTGTGGCGTGGCCATCCCCCCTGGGGAGTGATTTCTCGCTTTCTGTCTCTATGTCTCTCTCTTTCTGTCTGGCAAGCACATGCGCCCTATAGCGATAAAACCTCTCAAAAAAATAAATAAATAAAATAAAAGATCCAGAACAAATTTTTTTTTTCCCCTCCAAGAAATGAGAGGCTGTGAATGAAAGAACTGACAGTGAGTTGCAGTACAACCAAAGCTGAGGCCTCATTCCACCTGAGGTTTGATCAGAAGAGCTGCCAACCCATGTGACCAAGTTCTATTTCACAGAAGAAACAGAGCAATGGAGACACAAAAGGGAAAGCAGGCCAGCGTGTGTTCTCTGAGGAAAAGTAAACGAGCCTGGTTTCAAGTAGGCAGCATAGTTAAAGATTTTCAGTGTCAGCTCCACGCTGTAATTTTTCCTGGAAGATTGGAAAAAGCATGATCATTGATCCTTCTGTTCTTCATTTACATCTTTGCTGAGTGCTACTACTCTTGGAGCTGCACTCGGGTGGATTCGGTGGCTGCATCACCACTGGGGAATGTCAGGTTCTCCTGGGGAATTTGCTTCTCCTCCAGAGGCTGGGAGCAGACGAGGCTGCCTGTCTCCATCCTGCAGCCTCGCTATCAGGGGGTACGCTGCAATGAAGGCACATCTCTGAGCAGGGCCCACCAGTTATGCAGACGTCTATTAGCCAGAAGGCCAGAGTTGGCTCCAAAGAGCTCTCTCTCTCTGTACCTTTAGGTACATGGACCACCCGCTTGCACGAAAAAGGCTCACTGTGGTAGACAAGGATTGTCTTCCAGCAGTGTTTGCAGTCTTTTCTTCTAAGAAGCCACGGGTCCCCAAGGGGCAGATGCGGGCTCAGCCATGGTGAATTATCCTGTGTTCTTTCAGGAGCCATGAGTTCTGTCACATCACTCCCAGCCAATTCCATGTCTTAACTATCACAAGTTACACCAGTCTCAATATACGTCGAATATTCCTTAGAATAATAAAGCAGCCATCAGGTATTGATCCTGTTGAGGGCTAACTAATGGCCGCACATATCACATCACACTGCTTGTGGCAAGAGATTTCGATGTAAATCACCACACACGTAATACAGGCCTGCGACAGACCAGGCATGGTTCTGGAGGTTCAGGAGCAAATAAAGCTGCTGCTCTCACGCAACTTAATTCATATGTTAATTAATTGGTATGCAATTTAAGGTTAGAAGGTGAGAAAAGCTATGAAAACAATAAAGTAGGATAAGGAATGGGAACCGTAAGGGTGCCCTTCTGGATAGGGTCAAGAAAGGCCAACTTTCAGGGGTGCATCTGAGCAGAGATTGGAATGAAGAGAATCATAGATACTTGGGGAAGAGGGTTGTTCTAGAACAGGAATTGGAAAAGTTCTGGTAGCTTGAAGTATTTTAGGAGCAAAAGGGCCCATGGAAGCCAGAGTACACTGAGGAAGTGGGCAACAGGTAAGGAGGTAGCCAGCAGCTGGAAGGAGACCTGGGAGGTCAAGTTCAAGGCTTTGAATCTTACTGTAAATGCAACTGGGGACTCCGGAGGGCTTTGGGCAACAAAGTAAGACAATCGGATGTGGCTTTACAAAGTCCACAAGAGGGCTAGCGGGCGGCATAGAGGTGAAGGCATCGAATCCTATGTGTCCAACTGCGTGATTTGAGTCCTTGATATAGCGGCTTGAAAATCATGCGGGGCATATGTGTACTATGCCCAAAATCTTGAAAAGAGACTGGAGGAGAAGGGATGTGGCATCACCATTCCTCCTGGGGTATTCTCTCTCTTTCTTTCTCTGTCTGGAAAACACATGCATTATATAGCCAAAAAATGGGGAAAAAAAGTGCACAAGAAAGTACAATTTCGTTATAGAACTGTCTCAAAGTTATATCTATGAGGGTCTTCAAATCTCATAGAAAAAAATGCATGTTATTTAAAAAACTATGCATTGATTTAATTTTTCCTTTTTGCAAAAAAAAATAAAAAATAAAAAAAATAAACTTTCACTTTTTGAAGTCTTCTTGTAGCCTCTGGCAGACTTACTTACTAGTAATTTTTGGTGACATAGGCATAGCCAAACTACTACTCACTGAAATACCATTCTTCGCAGATACAGTACAGCTGCATTGGTGTACTCTCATTTCAGTTTCAGAGGCACATTGAGCCATCCTACTCACATTTTACCGAGTTTCTGCTGCGTGTGATTGTAAGTGCTGGCTGATGTGTGTACATTCTTTCTCACTTTTACAGCTACTTTGCCAAGTAGACTTCACTATTGATATTTTAACAGTGAGGAAGCTGAGGCTAAGAAAGGCTAAGTGACTTAGCCAAGCTCTGCCATCACTGCTAAGCTGGGACGTTGACATAAGTTTGTGTCAGCCCAAAGTTGAGTTCCTCCTTACTTCATTTTCAGGCTTGCTCACATTTACTAAACAATGCAACAGATGCTCAAGAAATGAAAACATTGACTTGGCGTCCTCTGGGTTGTGCTTTTTCCAGGTAGAGCTGCCCTGAAGAAAATGATCAGGCTCAAATGCACTAATTTGGGGATTATTTCCAAGCTTTGTTATCAGAAGAGGACAAGAGTATATTTTATCTTGCTTTCTGCTTTCTGGCGACATTTTAATTTCTTCCATTCAAGTTGATGCCATGGCGGTTAAGTTGTAGATGAGTTCAGACCTAGAAGGAATAGATAACTCAATGCTTCTTCAGTGTGTTTCAGGTATAGGTCAAGAAGGCAAGGCATTTTAAACTATGCTACATCAGTTTATTAATTTCTCATATACGATTGTTCTCAGGAGCCATCTGAGAACTTTTTCATCTGTTCAATGAAAAACAAAAGCCCACAATAATGTGGAGATGAAGGAACAGGGTCTAGTTTAGTTTGGTTTCACCATGTTTAGCTATTTGTATGGCTCAGCCTCTGATAAAAAAAATGATTGTTTTTATAAGAAATTCAGGAAAATGCAAACTAATACATTTTGATGGAAAGTGGATTAATGGTTGTCTACATGTAAGAACAAAGGTTGGAAGGTTTAAGGAAATTTTTTGAGTGTGAGACTCCATTCCTGATAGAATTTCCTTCACCAAAAGTTCATGGGAAGAGAGATCTCGCCTATGCAGTGAATGTCCTCTTTGCTGCTTGACCTGTCTGCTGCTATTGCCCTATCTGCAGCAAATGCAGCTATGCAGACACCATGGGAGAATTGGCAGCCTTTATCATTCAAGATATGAGGCTCGAAGTTCTTGTAACATGTAGGATTTTAAAATTCTTACCCCATAGTTACCTTTCTTGGCCAAATGCTGAGAGAACCCACTATAGTTCTCAACAAATATAATTGGAAAAGGACCATTGATGTGGAATTCCCACATGTTGCTGGTGGGAGCATAAAATAGTAGAGCCATGTTGGGAATCAGTTTGGTGTGTTTTAGTATTACATACATGTGCTGTTTCATTATGATTTAGATAATGGCTTATCCACTGAAGGTTCATGTTTTGAAATTTGGTCTCCAGTGTCTTGGTGTTGGGAGGTGGTAAGACCTTTGTAAACCAAATAAAATGTCTATTTATTATAAATCACCCAATCTCACCCACTTCTGTTAGCAAAACAATAGCAGAGTAAGACATATATAACCCAACAATTCCACTCATGAATATTTGATCAGCAGAAATGGAAATAAAAGTTGTTTACTTTTATTATGATTTTGTAGATGCTTTAAATAGTCTCAAACTAGAAACAACAAATAAATAAATTTAAAATCTTGGTATACTCACAAGATAGAATACTACACAGCAATGAGAAAGAATAAACTACTGATACACACCACAAAATGAATAGAATTCAAATGAATTACACTGAGCCAAGTATAAAAATATATATACTGAATGACTGTTTTTATAAGAAATTCAGGAAAATGCAAACTAATGCATTTTGATGGAAAGTAGATCAATGGTTGTCTACATGTAAGAACAAAGGTTGGAAGGTTTAAGAGAATTTCTTGATCATGAGAGAAATGCTCTGACTCTTGACTGAGGTAGAACTGGGGATATACATGCATTTGGCAAAAATCATCTAACTACATTTGAAATGGTTGAAGTTTATTACATCTAAATTATACCTCAATAAAGTTGAGTTTTGAAAAAGGTATGTAAAATACCTTCTTTAAGTTGCCCAGAATAACCAAATCTTTCATTGCACTGTTGGAAAAATAGAAAAATGCATCATGACTTTTCCAACACTAGGGCCCTCCTTCTTGGTTGGAAGTGACTCTGTGGGAAGTTAGAACAGTGCACTGAAAGTTTGTTCAATAATTCATTGCCTCTTCTTTCTGAATCTGGAAGTTCCAAATGGTTATGCTCAACCTGATGTTTAGTTGCCCTCTTCCTATGTTTTATCAGTGAGGGAGTGATGGAAATGTATGAGCAAAGGCTGGTATTCTATTGATAGGATGGTCTTTAAAAATGAATTCCAGGGCCAGCTCCATGGCCTACTGTTAAGGCAGTCAGATTCCATATGGCCACTTCCATCGCTTGAGTCCCAGACCCAGGGGATTGAGACACATGCTGGGTGCATGTATGCATGTGCCCCAAATCATGAATGGAGAGCAAGCTAGAAAAAAAGATTGCGATGTGATCATCCCCCATGGGGGATGCTTTCTGTCTTCTCTGTCTCTCTCTGTTTCTCTGGTGAACACACCCTCTGGCAAAAAAGAAAAAAAAATAGCAAACTCCATTTTTTTTAAAAGAATTATTTTGTTTTTTATTTATTCATTCATTTATTTCATTTTTTTCATTTTGACCAGAGAGGGACAGAGCAAGAGAGAAAGAGAGAGTGGGAAAGTGAGAGAGCAAGCCTCCAGGTCCAGGACTTGAACCGTGGTTGGCTATGTGGGAGTCCAGCATCCTTAACCACCATGTCACCTGCCGGCCCCACAAACTCCATTTTTAAGTATGGGTTCTCACTTCTTCTTTTTCTGACTTTTAGCATCATCTACGGATTTATACTGAGTGGGGCAGAAGATGCAAAGGGATACAGAGGAAACACTCTATCATGTGGACTGTCCTAACTGTCATTCCATTCTGTGAGTGACTCTGCCAGCAGGAGCCTGCATGGGGGAGATGAAAACTCAACCTTAGGATCGTTAGTACTGGGAGCACCTCTCTATGCTGAACATGATTTTGTACTTTTAAAGAGATGTGTTTTCTTACACGTCTCCTAACAGGGTAATTGCTAACCTGGTGCGTTTATGAAGAAACTGTTTCTAGTTAAGAAATTTGGGAAAACTTACCCCATCTTTTTATTAGAAGGATCTGAAACTACTTCAAATAGAGATATTTGGGTGTCATTCCAGAAAGGTACTAGTGTGGGAGTCAGGGCCTCCCATGATCTGCTTGCTGGTACTCATGCCCTGGAGTCGATTCTTCCTAAATATTTTTATGTACAGCCAAGTTGTTCTATGACTCCAACTGGAAAGGGTGGAAATGAGGGTGTTTGACTTGTGAGCTTAGGTCACAGAAAACATCGCCACGTTTGCCTGCTTCCTCTTGGCTCTATTGCCCTGAGGGAAGCTGACATGTAGGCATGCCTTAGAGATGTTTACGTGTCAAGGAACCGAGGCCTCCCCACAACTGCCAGCACCGACTTGCCAGCCCACGTGAGAATGTCACCTTGGAGACAGATGCTCCAGCTCCAGTCAGGCTTGGGATGACTGCAGCCCTGGCTGATAATGTTAACTACAACCTCGTGAAAAATCTCAAGCTGGAAACACCCAGTTAAATCATTCGTGAATTCATGACCCACAAAAACTGTGAGGCAATAAATGACTATTATTTTAAGCTTCATTCATTTATTTCATTTTTTTCATTTTGACCAGAGAGGGACAGAGCAAGAGAGAAAGAGAGAGTGGGAAAGTGAGAGAGCAAGCCTCCAGGTCCAGGACTTGAACCGTGGTTGGCTATGTGGGAGTCCAGCATCCTTAACCACCATGTCACCTGCCGGCCCCACAAACTCCATTTTTAAGTATGGGTTCTCACTTCTTCTTTTTCTGACTTTTAGCATCATCTACGGATTTATACTGAGTGGGGCAGAAGATGCAAAGGGATACAGAGGAAACACTCTATCATGTGGACTGTCCTAACTGTCATTCCATTCTGTGAGTGACTCTGCCAGCAGGAGCCTGCATGGGGGAGATGAAAACTCAACCTTAGGATCGTTAGTACTGGGAGCACCTCTCTATGCTGAACATGATTTTGTACTTTTAAAGAGATGTGTTTTCTTACACGTCTCCTAACAGGGTAATTGCTAACCTGGTGCGTTTATGAAGAAACTGTTTCTAGTTAAGAAATTTGGGAAAACTTACCCCATCTTTTTATTAGAAGGATCTGAAACTACTTCAAATAGAGATATTTGGGTGTCATTCCAGAAAGGTACTAGTGTGGGAGTCAGGGCCTCCCATGATCTGCTTGCTGGTACTCATGCCCTGGAGTCGATTCTTCCTAAATATTTTTATGTACAGCCAAGTTGTTCTATGACTCCAACTGGAAAGGGTGGAAATGAGGGTGTTTGACTTGTGAGCTTAGGTCACAGAAAACATCGCCACGTTTGCCTGCTTCCTCTTGGCTCTATTGCCCTGAGGGAAGCTGACATGTAGGCATGCCTTAGAGATGTTTACGTGTCAAGGAACCGAGGCCTCCCCACAACTGCCAGCACCGACTTGCCAGCCCACGTGAGAATGTCACCTTGGAGACAGATGCTCCAGCTCCAGTCAGGCTTGGGATGACTGCAGCCCTGGCTGATAATGTTAACTACAACCTCGTGAAAAATCTCAAGCTGGAAACACCCAGTTAAATCATTCGTGAATTCATGACCCACAAAAACTGTGAGGCAATAAATGACTATTATTTTAAGCCACTAAATTTTGAGGCAATCAGTCATGCAACATGAATAATGAACACAATTAGAGTCCTGAGGACCTTCACGGACTCTTTGGTAACTGACTCCCTTTTTAATTAATGTCTTCATCCTGAGTCCAACTATGGATATCGTGATTCAGGCGCTCTGAGGTAGGCATTCTTTATTACTCCATTTTATAAATGAGGAAATTGGGGTCTAAAAACTTTAAAGGTCACTTGGGTAGAACTGACTAGACTGCAAGGCCCACAATCTTCACCTCCAATGTTATAGAACCTCGCTATCTAACTCTAGTCTCACTCTTGTTATTTCCTACTCTGTTTTACCTGAGATTTTCGTGTTCCTCTAAATGAGATATAAAATAACTACAGGTACAAAGCTATTTCAGTTCCCATCGTCTGAAACTGAGGCAACACACCAGACTATGTGTCTTAAATCTGAGCTCTCAGTGTATGTGTCTGTGACGCATGTAACCATCTTAATAAAACAAACCAGGTGAGGAGGAAACATATGTCTTGTCTTCTGGTTTTTAGTAAACTTGCCTAAAAATAGCTTTGTCTATACTAAGTAAAAAGATCAGTTTTCTAAAAATTACCATTTCAATACGTTCTTGGCACCTCTAGACTATCAGCCTTAGTTCGACCCTGCAAGATGGAATTCATCATACCAGGCAGAAAGTTCTTTCCATGTCTTAAACAAATGAGACAATAGATTTATTTCTTCCTTACGAAAACTTGTCATCATGTTTGCTTTATTAAAAATAGATATCTCTGTTGAGTACTACACAGCTAAGTTGTATAAATAGACCATAAGTACATAATTTTAAAAAATTCCTCACAAAGACTTTTACAATAGTAAATACCAGTGCTTTTCTCATCTGACAGAGGAGAGAAAAACAATAGTTAAGGAAATGATGTCCTTGCCCAAGAACACCCAACTAAGTGAAAGACATGGGATTCGAACTCAGGTCTACCTAAGCCCAGAATCCATAATACTTATTTCCTTTACTGCTCCTGCCTTACCCTGAAAGTACTGACAAAAGTATGGAATATACAAGAAACAAATGGTCAGATTGAGTAGAAACCCAATATGAGTAGCTCTGGGATTCAGTATAATTGATGAGTTGAAGGGCTTCTTGTTAGAGTTTTAAAGCATACATAATTGGCTACAGCAAAATCAGTATCACAAAACCAGTTCTGTTATACCATGTTTTAGGGCTCACTTCCACTGTACTTTAAAAAGAAAAAAAAAATTATAATATATAGATTTCCTCAGTCACCAAATGTTGTTCAGGCTCTTAGTCACCTGTTGTTGTTGTTTTTTTTTTTTTTTTTTTTTTTTTAATCTGTAAAACCAAATTCTTGGGGGCCAAGCAGATGGTACAGTGGTTATATTGCTGTACTTCCACATAACCAAGCCCAGTTCAAGTGCCAGGCCCAGTGGCTTGAAAAGTATTACCAGGCTTGTGTGCCCAAGATCCCGGGAGGAGAGTGGAAGAGGGTTTGTTGTGGCATGGTCATCCTTATTGGGGATGATTTCTCACTGTCCCTCTCACTCTGTTTGTCTCTGAAGTGAGTGTACAGACCCTAAGGCAAACACCTCTCAAAAAAAAAAAAAAAAAAAAAAATTTCTGTAGAGGAGGACCATAAAGTCACCG